>NW_028319285.1:0-300000 GCF_062004578.1 Staurois parvus
AATTTATTTATTTTTAATTTTTTTGGCTTTTAAACAGTCCCTGGCAGACCAACCATTCACGTCAACAATTCTCTTCCTATAAGATTTTATGTGCATATTTTATGAATGGTATTTACCTGTAAAAGCCTCCCTTGTGTAGACATCCAAATCCCTGAAATTGCTGCTGTGTACTGCCATTTTTGATGTGATTGCAGCAGCCACAGCCGGCCATACAGTACATGGATTGAAATTCTGTCAGTTCAGAAGGGACCGGAAGAACTTTGATCCATGTCTACCGATAGACTTTTGTACAACCGCCCTGTTGGATGTTCCCCATTTGATCAAAGCTGCAGGCTGTAGCCTGTATTCTGACAGCAGGGAAAAAAAACTGACTCACGTATGGGCTGCCTTAGAATTATACGGTATAGTATTCCCATTTACTTCTCTCCAGCTACTTACTATGCAGGAAGGTGAATGGAGGGGCAGAGGACCTGGGCCAGAACAGACATTAATTAGATTCTCCCAAAATAGAAGCGTATGACCAGGGGAGGACTGGTCACTGGGGCAGATTGGTTTAACTCTTGATAAAATAATGTTTTCTTGAAAAAAAACCTTAGATCTGAAAGACTTGGGGTAAGCTGTTACAATCTATTACGGAATTCTGGCCATAAACCATAAGTAGGCCAGGCCTTTTTCTGAATCCATTACGGATTATCTAGTCTGTGAGTGGAAAGGCTTATCTTGGAGCATTTGTCACTAAATGCAGTGTCCCAGAGGTACATTTCCAGGACAACCTTACCAATGACACAGGACCTAGGGACAGAGTATACTTTAGCTACTTCTTCCTACCTCCACTGTGTTCCCCAGATAAGTAGCTGGAGCAGCAGGTTTACCTCATGGAAACGAAATATTGCTACCATGATGTATTCTGTTACTAGGATACCGAAACTAATAATGGTTATTCAAAGGGTCATATCTGTAGTCCTTGCATTTCTGATCACTTGCTATTATTAGTATTTCAACTAGAGTAAGATCATTTCTATTCTTTGATAATGGCTCAGACACCTGCACCCACAAAATTAACTTACTTTACTCCTTTTGTGAGGTTTTCATTTGTTGGAGCTGGAATTGAAACATGTAATCGTAGGAAAATGTACCAAATCTGCCTTCTTAAAATACAATTCCTCTTTCCTTGCTGCCAAACAACCTTCGTTTGTCACTTATAAATACCTTATCATCCACTCCTCATCTCTTCTCTACTTTTAACTCTCTACTTTCTCCACCCCCACCCAGTAACTCGCTGCTCACGAGATGACATACGCTATACAAAACCACCCTCAACGTTTTCCTCTTTTGACCTTGCTACTACCAAAGAGGTCACTAAAGTTTTCTCAGAAGCCTGCCTTACAACCTGTCTTTTCACAGCTACTACAGTCACTCTCTTCTTCTATACTATGCTCCCTCACACACATCTTAAATCTCTCCCTCTTTACTCACATCCTCCTCTCCCCTCTAAAACATGCGCTGATCACCCCCATACTTAAAAAGCCCTCACTGGAACTCACCAACCTGAACAACTTAAGACCCATCTCCCTGCTCCGGTTTACCTCTAAACTCTTAGAATGCTTAGTCTACAATCATCTGAGCTCCTACCTTACTGACAACAAGCACCTTCTTGACCCCTTACAATGTGGCTTTCACTTACTACACTCCACTAAAACTGCCCTACTAAAACTCACTAACAATTTACTAACTGCTAAAACCAATGGCCACTACTCGATACTCTTACTACTAGAGTTCTCTACAGTTTTTGATACTGTTGACCATCTCCTCCTCAAACAAAAAAAAAAAAATCCTCCACTCTCTCAGCCTTCTCTCCTGGTTCTCCTACCTATCACAGCACTCCTTCAGTGTTACCTACAACTCTGTCTTCCCTCTCCACTTGCTCTTGGTGTGCTTTTCCTCAAGGTTCTGTCCTTGGATCCCTTCTCTTCTCCATCTACACCTCCTCCCTTGGTCACTTGATAAACTCCCATGGCTTCAAGTACCATCTCTATGCTGATGACACACAATTCTATCTCTACTCCTCACCTCACTTTCAGTCTCCTCTCGCATTACTAACTTACTAATTGATATATTAGCATGGATGTCACACCACTTCCTCAAACTCAATCTTTCTAAAACTGCGCTCATTATATTCCCTCTAACCCGTGCCCCCTCCCCTGACTTCTCCATCAAGATCAATAATACAACCATCAGTCCCTCCTCTCATGCCAGGGTGCTTGGTGTAATCCTGGACTCCCATCTGTCCTTTCAGCCCCAAATCAATCACTGTCAAAATCTTGTTGACTTCACCTCCATAACATCTCCTAAATATGCACCTTTTTAACCTTTGAAACCACTAAGCAACTTATTAACTCCCTTTTTATCTTTTGCCTTGACTATTGTAACTCCCTCCTCATTGGCCTACCTAGTCGCAGTCTATCCCCTCTTCAGTCTGTCATGAGTGCTGCTGCCAGACTCATCCACCTTACCAACTGTTTCATGTCTGCCACTCCTCTCTGCCAATCCCTCCACTGGCTTCCCTTTGCCCACCGAATAAAATACAAAACAATAACATATAAAACCATTTACAATTCTGCCCCAAATTACATCACCAATCGCATCTCCAAATATCACCCAAATTGTCCTCTCTGCTCCTCCCAAGACCTCTTGCTCTCTAGCTTCCTTGTTTCCTCCTCTCATGCTCCTTTCCAGGACTTCTCCATAGCCTCTCTCATCCTCTGGAACTCCCTACCCAAATTTGTCCAACTGTCACCTACTTTGGCCACTTTTTAGGTGATCCTAGAAAACCTATCTCTTCACAGAAACCTATCCTGCCTTTAGCTAATAACCAAATATTCTATGTCTGCCATCAGTTCATCCCCCACAGCTATTACCTGTTATTCCACCAGCCCCTCCCTATTAGATTGTAAGCTCCCCGGAGCAGAGCCCTCCTATCCCTCTTGTATTGAACTGTATCATTGGTGTATTGTCTCCCTTTATATTGTAAAGCGCTGAGCAAACTGTTGGCGCTCTATAAATCCTGTATAATAATAGATCTGACTATATCAGTATCCCACAGACTGTACTCCTCTTCCTAGTCCAACCATATCAAATGTATAAACCACTCAAAATACAGTTGTAAAAAAAAAGCCCACCATTTACTTAATCTTTATTATCTTTGTTATTGGCATTATCCACAGAAAACATGCTTGCATTTCAGAAGGCATTGTTTTAATAAAGTTTATAAATCTGGGTCTTAAACCAGAGTTTTTCAACCAGTGTTCCTCATGAGGTTGCTAGGGGTTCCTTTAGCAATGAGCAATTTATGCCTGTAAAATAAGTTCCCACTGACACCATTGATCTTTTTAGCTATCTGTAAGGGAGTAATTCTTCCAAATGACCACAAGTGTAAGGAGCATTTTTTCCCACTGACCCTCACACTAAAGTACCATGAGTTGTAGATAATTACTTTTAGAAGGGGATCCCTGAGACTATAAAGTTTTTTCAAGGGTTCTTATTGAAAAAGTTAAGCGAGGCTGTCATACACCATCATTTAACCCTTTGGCGCCAGCGCCTCGCGGCCCTTTAAGGGTTTCAGAAGCCAGGAGGCGTGTGGGGTTTTAGGGTCATGTGACCACCGTGATTCGCTGTCACAGCGGTCACATGATCGGGAAAGGTCCTGATCACAAGAGGAGATCAGGACCTTTCCGTGAGTACCGGACATGTGTGCTGGGAGCGCGCAGGGCGTGCGCTCTCAGCACATATGTTTTTCTAATTGCACGCAAATGTGCAGCCGCTCGATGTCAAGGCCCAGATGCCAAGAGGCCGCACATTTGCATGCTCTCGGCGTGAAGAGGTTAACATGACTACAGATTTGTTTTCTTTACTCTACCCAGAAATTTATAGCCCCTACAGTGTTCATGATGTGATCCATGCACAAGGCTTTAAACCATTTCTTCAATCTCCTTTATGTTGCATGGTAGAGAATGATAAAACAGGTCTGCTTGGCAGTGTGGAGGCAAGAATTGTATTTTGGAGGGCAGTTTTATATAGCTTGAAGTCTTTGTGAGACATGGTCTTACGCCACAGATGCTCAAAGGCTGGGCTTTGTTTTTTGAGACTTCTGATATCATCTGTTTGCCAGGGTTGTGGGTCCATGGCCTGATTTTGTGTGTAGTGAGAGGGGAAAGTTTGTCCAGGGGGTAGGACAGGGATCTATTGTAGACAGAAGTTGCTAGATGGGGCAGGACAGGGCAGAGTTATTGTCATAGAGGTGGTCAGTAGCAGAGTGGGGAAGAGAAGGGTTGAAATGGCGATGTTCTCTATGGGTAATTAGGCGGTTGGAGGTAGAGGAGGTAGAAAACAGGGAGAGAGCGAAACTAATAAAGTGATGATCAGAAAGAGGAAAAGGATTGTTAGAGAGGTTGGATGGAGTGCATAGGTAGGAGAATACAAGGTCAAGGGTGTTGCCTTCAGAGAGGGTAGAAGCATGTACCCATTGCTACAGGTCAAATGAGGGGGTTAGACTAAGACGTTTAGAAGTAGCAGCAGTGTTAGTATTAACAGGGATGTTGAAGTCACAAAGAATGATTGTGGGCATTTCAGAAGAGAGAAAGTAGGGTAACCAGGCAGAGAAGTCATCAAGGAAAGTTGATACCGGTCCAGGTGGCCTGTAGATGACAGCAACTTTATTTGTTGGCCTGATAACTAACTGTACATCCAGAACTGCTGGTGTATTGTATAGATACAGCCTAATAAGATAGACCCATTTATTATAAACTATGTACAGCAGTTTAAGGCTGGTTGGCCATAATCTTTGCAGTATATGGAAACCATGGTGTCTATGGAGTAGGCCTGGAGACCCAATGAGAAACTTTTATCCAGAACATTATGGTGAGATGGGACAAAATGTTTTTTTGTTATCCTTTCTCACTTTAACCTACAGGGTTATACGTTCCCATATCATCCATAGAAAGATAATTACTTATCCCAAAATGGAAAACTTGCATCTTCTAGTACCATATATGGGGGAATGGTTTCAGTCAATCCTCTGTTCTCTATACAACCCTATACACAGACCACAGTTTCAAGTTCGAATCTGTACACTGAGTAATCAATGCCATTCAGACAGTCAGACATCAATACCCTTAATAGACCTTCAGGTAATCTATTATGCCACTCACCATTAACTCCTCCTACCCCAATTAGTTTCCTATGCTACTCCATGTGGCCCCTTCACTATAGAGCCCTCACCTCTGTCCTAATCACCACCACCCTTATTTAACCACTTCAAGTCCGGACACTTTTACCTCTTTCTTGTCCAGGCCAATTTTCAGCTTTCAGCGCTATCACACTTTGAATGACAATTGCGCAGTCATGCAACACTGTACCCATATGAATTTTTTACCATTTTTTTGAGACAGATAAAGCATTATATTGGTGGTATTTATTCACCACTGGGATTTTTATTTTTTTTGCTATGTAAATGAAATGTCCAAAAATTTTGAAAAAAAGTGTTTTTCTTATAACATTTTGCAGATAATATTTAATCATAAATCTTGGCCAAAATTTATTCCGTTATCTTTTTAGTAAACAAAAAAAATAACCCAAATTAGTTTATAACCAAAAATAATAATTTTTAAACATTTTTTTTTACATTTTTATAAAAAAATTTGTATTTTATTATTTATGTTTTTTTTTTTTTTTTTATTACATACTGTCACCCTAGCAGTACAGGTACCATAGTGACACTGTACTACTTGTGTAGGTGATTTTTTTTTTGTTTTTACACTGATTGCTTTTACACCCATAAAGGCTGTAAAAGCAATAATTTCTCCTTCTCTCTGGCTGCATTCTTGCAGCCATTGAGAACTACTGTGTGAGCTGTGATTGGTCACAGCTTGTCACATGGTACAAGGCTGTTGTGAATAGCCTTGTACCATGTGATCTCTGTGATCATTCACAGATTTCACACGTAGTAAGCAATGTCAGAAGTGACATCTTGCTTACTACTCTGCATGTGATCACTGATTGGCCAATCAGTGATCACATGATTGGGACCTCGCACAGAGGTCCCGTATGACGATTGGTGTTCCACTGTGTCCGGAGGACACAGCGGGCACCAGATCGCGGTGTTACGCGCTCCCAGGCAGCGCGCACAAGCAGGGGGCGGGGAGGCCGTTTATAAACAGCCACCCAACCCTGCACTGCCACCGTCTGGCCGTTTATATACAACAGCCGGACGGGAGGTGGTTAAAGTGACTGTAGAAGTATTCACCTGTTCAACCCTATTTTTATGTTTGTTTTTTAGTGTACAACTTGGAATTAAAATGAATCTGAGATTTTATTTACTGACAAAAATTCTATATAGTTAGGATCACATGATGCCAGTTTCTGAGGGGGAAAAAACCTGGGTTTGTTAGCATATCTAAACAAACAGAATTATGCAGACCAAGAAACTATCAAAACAAAACCGCTTTCCCGCCGCCCTATAGTAGAACTACTGCAGTTGTCAGTTAAAGTAATGCAGCACCGTATCACAAAAAATGGCCTGGTCAGGAAGGGGGGTAAATTCTCTGGAGGGCAAGTGGTTAAAAAAAAAAAGAAATCTCTGGAGAATCATTAAAGTGTTACTAAGCCCAGGACCCTGCATTCACTATATCTGGTCTCCCCGGACCCTGCATTCACTATATCTGGTCTCCCCGGACCCTGCATTCACTATATCTGGTCTCCCCAGACCCTGCATTCCCTATATCCGCTCTCCCCGGACCCTGCATTCACTATATCTGGTCTCCCCGGACCCCACATTCACTATATCTGGTCTCCCCGGACCCTGCATTCACTATATCCGCTCTCCCCGGACCCTGCATTCACTATATCCGCTCTCCCCGGACCCCGCATTCACTATATCCGCTCTCCCCGGACCCCGCATTCACTATATCCGGTCTCCCCGGACCCTGCATTCACTATATCCGCTCTCCCCGGACCCTGCATTCACTGTATCCGGTCTCCCCGGACCCCGCATTCACTATATCCGGTCTCCCCGGACCCTGCATTCACTATATCTGGTCTCCCTGGACCCTGCATTCACTATATCTGCTCTCCCCGGACCCTGCATTCACTATATCTGGTCTCCCCGGACCCTGCATTCACTATATCTGGTCTCCCACAGTACAACATGCAAGTGCAATAATTTTAGTAAATATAAACTGCTAAATTCCTTTCTCATCAGCTGTTAGAGCAGTTTTGTGACTTTTCTTTCTCCTCTGACTGTCCTGTAAGGCTGCATGACCCCTGACCCTCTGGACAGCATTGATTGGCCCTGTGCTGATCATACACCTTCCCAAGAAAGAAAGACAAAAATTTCTTGCAATACACACCAAACTGAGAATGTGCAGCTAGCCCCCAAGGCTATGTATTATGGCAGATGGATCGGGGACAGTAGAAGGGGGAGGATCAGAGAAGACAGGATCAAACATTCTTTTTTACACAATGTGGAGGATTAACCCTTTAGGTTCCACAGTGAGTATAACAAGCATGCTTTACTGCATCTACAGACTGATTGTACTGTTGGGGGTTTGAGAACACTTTAAAGCTAACGTTCGGGAAAAGAAGTAAATGTATATGTGTGCAATATATCAGGAGACTTATCAGGCCTGCACTGCTGTCTCATAGGACCGTCTGCTGCAGCCTATTCCTTTTCCCAGGGCAGCTGGTCAGTGGGTGTGTCCTTTCTTCACATTCCCCATAGTCTTCTCCACCAATGACCACCCACCTAATGTGACGGATAGTTCATACAAACTATAGTCTAGCATAGCTGCCACCACGCACAACTCTGCACCCCCCCCCCACAACTCTGCACCCCCCCTCCCCACGCACAACTCTGCACCCACCCTCCCCACGCACAACTCTGCACCCCCCCTCCCCACGCACAATCTGCACCCCCCCTCCCCACGCACAACTCTGCCCCCCACACACACAGCTCTGCATCCTCCCCCACACGCACAACTCTGCCCCCCACACACACAACTCTGCATCCTCCCCCACACGCACAACTCTGCACCCTCCCCCACACGCACAACTCTGCAGCCTCCCCCACACGCACAACTCTGCACCCCCCCCCCCCACACACACACACAACTCTGCACCCTCCCCCACACGCACAACTCTGCACCCCCCCCCCACACACACACACACACACGCGCACAACTCTGCACCCCCCCCCCCACAACTCTGCACCCCCCCTCCCCACGCACAACTCTGCACCCCACACACACACACGCACAACTCTGCACCCCCCCCCCCCCACAACTCTGCACCCCCCCTCCCCACGCACAACTCTGCACCCCCCCCCACACACACACACACACACACGCACGCACAACTCTGCACCCCCCCCCCACAACTCTGCACCCCCCCTCCCCACGCACAACTCTGCACCCCCCCCCACACACACACGCACAACTCTGCACCCCCACACACGCACAACTCTGCACCCTCCCCCACACGCACAACTCTGCACCCCCCCTCCCCACGCACAACTCTGCACCCCCCTCCCCACGCACAACTCTGCACCCCCCCTCCCCACGCACAACTCTGCCCCCCACACACACAACTCTGCATCCTCCCCCACACGCACAACTCTGCACCCTCCCCCACACGCACAACTCAGCTCCCTCCCCCCCACACACAACTCTGCACCCCCCCCTCCCGCACAACTCTGCACCCCCCCCTGCACAACTCTGCAACCCCCCCTCATACACACGCACAACTCTGCACCCCCCCACGCACAACTCTGCACCCCCCACACACACACACGCACAACTCTGCTCCCCCCCCACATGCACAACTCTGCACCCACCCACACGCACAACTCTGCACCCTCCCCCACACGCACAACTCTGCTCCCTCCCCCAGACACACACACAACTCTGCACCCCCCCCCCCACAACTCTGCACCCCCCCTCCCCACGCACAGCTCTGCACCCCCCCCCTCCCCACGCACAACTCTGCACCCTCCCCCACACGCACAACTCTGCACCCTCTCCCACATTCACAACTCTGCACCCTCCCCCACACACACAACTCTGCAACCCCCACACACACACGCACAACTCTGAACCCCCCACACACACGCACAACTCTGCACCCTCCCCCACACACGCACAACTCTGCACCCTCCCCCACACACGCACAACTCTGCACCCTCCCCCACACACGCACAACTCTGCACCCTCCCCCACACACACACACACACGCACAACTCTGCACCCTCCCCCACACACACACAACTCTGCACCCTCCCCCACACACACACGCACAACTCTGCATATCCCCCCACACACACACAACTCTGCACCCCCCACAAACACACACACAAAACTCTGCACCCTCCCCCACACACACACACGCACAACTCTGCACCCCCCCACACACACACACACGCACAACTCTGCACCCTCCCCCACACACACACAACTCTGCACCCTCCCCCACACACACACGCACAACTCTGCATATCCCCCCACACACACACAACTCTGCACCCCCCACACACACACACACAAAACTCTGCACCCTCCCCCACACACACACACGCACAACTCTGCACCCCCCCACACACACACAACTCTGCATGCACCCCCCCACACACACACACAACTCTGCACACCGCTCCACACACACAATTCTGCACCCCCCCGCGCACATGCAACTCTGCATCTTCCCATACACACACACCCCTGCACCCCCCCACACACACACAACTCTGCACACACCCACCCCCACAACTCTGCACCCCCCCCCACACACACACACACCTCTGCACACACCCCAAACACACACAACTCTGCACCCCCCACACACACACAAACCACACAACTCTGCACCCCCCCCCCCACCCACACACACACACAACTCTGCACCCCCCCCCCCACCCACACACACACACAACTCTGCACACCCCCCCCCCCCCCCCCACACACACACACACACAACTCTGCACCCACACACACACACACACAACTCTGCACCCCCCCCCCCCCACACACACACATACAACTCTGCACCCCCCCACACACACACACACAACTCTGCACCCCCCCCACACACACACAAACAAACCACACAACTCTGCACCCCCCCCCACACACACACACACACAACTCTGCACCCCCACACACACAACTCTGCACCCCCCCCCCACACACACACACACAACTCTGCACCCCCCCCCCCCACACACACACACAACTCTGCACCCCCCCCCACACACACACACACCTCTGCACACACCCCAAACACACACAACTCTGCACCCCCCACACACACACAAACCACACAACTCTGCACCCCCCCCCCCCCCCACCCACACACACACACACAACTCTGCACCCCCCCCCCCACCCACACACACACACAACTCTGCACCCCCCCCCCACACACACACACACACAACTCTGCACCCACACACACACAACTCTGCACCCCCCCCCACACACACACACATACAACTCTGCACCCCCCCCCACACACACACACAACTCTGCACCCCCCCCACACACACACAAACAAACCACACAACTCTGCACCCCCCCCACACACACACACACACAACTCTGCACCCCCCCCACACACACACAACTCTGCACCCCCCCCCACACACACACACAACTCTGCACCCCCCCACACACACACACACACACACACACACACAACTCTGCACCCCCCACACACACACACACACACACACACAACTCTGCACCCCCCCCCCACACACACACACACACACACAACTCTGCACCCCCCACACACACACACAACTCTGCACCCCCCCACACACACAACTCTGCACCCCCCCCCCACACACACACACACACACACAACTCTGCACCCCCCCTCCCCCACACACACACACACAACTCTGCAGCCCCCCCCCCCCACACACACACACACACAACTCTGCACCCCCCCCCCCACACACACACAAACCACACAACTCTGCAACACACACACACACACAACTCTGCCCCCCCCACACACAACTCTGCCCCCCCTCCCCACACACACACACACACAACTCTGCACCCCCCCCACACACACCCCCCTCTGCACACACACAACTCTGCACCCCCACACACAACTCTGCCCCCCCCCCACACACACACAACTCTGCAGCCCCCCCCCCCACACACACACACACACACACAACTCTGCACCCCCCCCACACACACACACAAACCACACAACTCTGCAACACACACACACAACTCTGCCCCCCCCCACACACAACTCTGCACCCCCCCCACACACACACACAACTCTGCACCCCCCCACACACACACACACAACTCTGCACCCCCCCCCACACACACACACACACACACACACCCCCCTCTGCACACACACAACTCTGCACCCCCCCCCCCCCCACACACACACACACAACTCTGCCCCCCTCCCCCACACACAACTCTGCACCCCCCCCCACACACACACACACAAACCACACAACTCTGCACCACACACACACAACTCTGCCCCCCCCCCCACACAACTCTGCCCCCCCCCCACACACACACACACCCCTCTGCACACACACAACTCTGCACCCCCCCCACACACACTCCCACACAACTCTGCACACACACCACACACAAACCACACAACTCTGCACCTCCCCCCCCAACACACACAAACAAACAAACAAACCACACAGCTCTGCACCCCCCCCCCCCTCCACACACACACCTCTGCGCCCCCACAACTTTGCACCCACACACACAACTCTGCACCCCCTCCCCCCCCCCCCCCACACACACACCCCTCTGCACACACACAACTCTGCCCCCCCCCCCACACACACACAACTCTGCACCCCCCACATACACACACAACTCTCTCTCCCTCACCTCTGCTACACTATTGAGCGGCATCTGGCCGGTCTGCAGTCGCTGACAGTGTGTCCATGCTGTCCTCTGCCTCCTCACATGCTCCCAGAAGTGATCAGCGGACGGTGGGCTGGCATGGTCACCCTCGGCTAGCCACGCCTCATAACTAATACTGGGCAATTATATAAATAGGAAAGCATCACCTGACTTCCTGGAGGTAGAGTAGAGGAGTGGTCTGGACGTGTCTATGCGGTCCAGGTCAGCTGTCCGTGACAGATCCAAAAATTTGGGATTCTGCCCGGGACAAGCTTCCAGCGGGACATTGGTCCAATATTCAAGTCTGTCACAGGCAATTCATGACTGTTGGCAAGTATGCACCTATTGGTTTATTTATGTATAAAAGGTAATGCATTAGAGTATATATATTTTTATTTTTTTGAGGTTTTTCGCTGGACTAATAGGAGCCAATCCTTCTTATTGGATGAAAGTTTGGAATTTTGGACTTTATTGGACACATTTGAGACTTTATTGGAATTGGACACTTTATGGTTTAATGTTATTTTATTTTATTTTCATATTTATTTTTGGTTTATCACAAAAAGGTTTTATTATATGTTGGCAAGTATGGTCTAGTCCTGCAGGGCTGTGCCTTCCAGCCACAGATCACTACCCAACTCTGGCCTGGTAGCATAAAGCATCAGTCACATGCTCGAGGGATGTGATATAGGGCACCTCACAGATCCCCCCGCCCCTGTAGGTAAACAAAATGTTGACGTAGGAATGATGACTTCTTGGGAAGTAAAAGTACACATTTGTAGACTGCGCATTCATTTATTGACATTTTGTGGCATTTATGTTGCAATAAACATTGAGCTCATTGTGGAGGTGAGTTATATAATAAGTCAATTATTTAAAAATGGAAGGCATATGGCACCAATGTGACATTGCCCATAAACGCACTCATAGATGGATGAGGAGAAAATTAGCCCAAAAAAAGTGGCCAGAGAGAACTTGCTGCAGAAGTCCACAGTTGAGATGGAAGGAGTCATCCATTAGAAAGCTATAACTCATGGCTGGCTCATCTCTTGTGATGAAACCCAAATCTGTATTTCTTTGGACCTGGCATAAAATGCCAAGTTTGGTAAAAAGTCAACATTGCTCATTACCATATGAACACTACACATCCATACTGTGAAACCTGGTGGTAGTAACATGTATTTAGAATGTCTTTTGTCAGCAGCAACTGGGAAACCAGTCAAGATGTATGGTTACCAGAGACTGGAGTGAAGGCTGACCTTTCATTAGTTGTGACTTTATACACAGCCAGAGATACACTGTAGGGGGGGGGGAGTTGTGTGTGTGTGTGTTAAACCATAAACTCAAATGTGTTAGCCTAGGTCAGGGGTAGGCAACCCACGACTCTCCAGCTGTTGTGGAACTACATTTCCCATGAAGCATCACAACATTACAAAACTGACAGTTACAGCTATGACTTGCAGAGGCATGATGGAACTTGTAGTCCTGCGGGTCTCAGGTTGCCTACCCCTTTCCTAGGTTCACACCTAAGCGTTACTGTTGCGTTTTGCAGAAACGCACAGCAGTCCATTTAACATGATTTCCCATGGGACACGTTCACATCTGTGCGTTTTTCGTAAAGGGTCAAGGACATTTTTAAACGCAAAATGTTGCGTTTTTGGTTCAATGGAGATGCTGCAGAAATGCATGTAGTGCATTTTTGATGAGTGTTTGTCACGTTTTTGGCACATTTTTAATGCGTTTTAATCTGCACAGAAACAAGTTGGAAAACAAAAACACATCAAAAACGCTTGTGAAAAAACGCACCGCAAAAAGCACTGCAGAAACGGATCAGATGCATAGGTGTGAACCTAGCCTTAGAATGGGTAATCTATGGCCAGACTTTAGTCCTCTTATCACTGCTTAATTGTCCATTTTCAAGTCTTGTCATAATTTGTTGCAATCTATCCTAAAATAGCTAAAGTAAGGCAGGCCATAGACTGGCCATTTATCGGCTGAATTGTCGGCTGATAAACGAAGAATCGGTCGTTGCCGATGCTGCCACCAATGTCTACGAAAAACTACAGTTTTTCATGGATTTTCCAGCATGACCGATAAAAAGAAATGAGAAGATCTGTGAAAAACGGGCGACAGCATTGCCCCACTAATGCAGGCCATAGATGGGGAGAAAACCGGACGTTTTTCTCTTTAAAAAAACGAAAAATCGGTCGTTCAAGCAGCCGACGTTACCAGCAACGGTAAAAAAAAAATCGGCCGATTTTCATCCCGTCTACAGCTGGCAAAAAGTGTCCCTGCAAAGAGCTCCGCTATTTCTTTGACAGTTCCTTGACATTTGTAGCGGCTGCAACATTGTATCTATTTGTATCCATTTAGGATACAGATGTTTTTATTCGGAAACAAATAGATACAATGTTGCAGCCGCTATAAATGTCAAGGAACTGTCAAAGAAATAGCGGAGCTCTCTGCAGGGACACTTTTTGCCGGACTAGAATTCCTCTTCTTCATCCTCTTCTTCATCTTCCTCTTCATCCTCTTCTTCTTCTTCTGCTTCTTCTACTGCTTCATCCTCTTCTTCTTCTTCTTCTTCATCCTCTTCTTCTTCCTCTTCTTCATCATCCTCTTCTTCTTCATCCTCTTCTTCTTCCTCCTCTTCTTCTTCTTCCTCCTCTTCTTCTTCCTCTTCTTCTTCTTCTTCCTTCTTCATCCTCTTCTTCTTCATCTTCTTCTTCATCCTCTTCTTCTTCTTCATCCTCTTTTTCTTCCTCTTCTTCTTCCTCTTTTTCTTCCTCTTCTTCTTCTTCATCCTCTTCTTCCTCCTCTTCTTCATCCTCATCCTCTTCTTCTTCTTCTTCCTCCTCTTCTTCCTCCTCTTCTTCTTCCTCTTCTTCATCCTCATCCTCTTCTTCTTCTTCATCCTCTTCTTCTTCCTCTTCTTCATCATCCTCTTCTTCTTCATCCTCTTCTTCTTCTTCCTCCTCTTCTTCTTCTTCCTCCTCTTCTTCTTCTTCCTCCTCTTCTTCTTGCTCCTCTTCTTCTTCTTCTACCTTCTTCATCCTCTTCTTCTTCATCTTCTTCTTCTTCATCCTCTTCTTCTTCTTCATCCTCTTTTTCTTCCTCTTCTTCTTCCTCTTCTTCTTCCTCTTTTTCTTCCTCTTCTTCTTCTTCATCCTCTTCTTCCTCCTCTTCTTCTTCCTCATCCTCTTCTTCTTCTTCTTCCTCCTCTTCTTCCTCCTCTTCTTCTTCCTCTTCTTCATCCTCTTCTTCTTCTTCTTCCTCCTCTTCTTCCTCTTCTTCCTCCTCTTCTTCCTCCTCTTCTTCATCCTCTTCTTCTTCTTCATCCTCTTCTGCTTCCTATTCTTCTTCTTCCTCCTCTTCATCCTCTTCTTCTTCATCCTCTTCCTCTTTTTTTTTCCTCTTCTTTTTGTCTTCCTCTTGCAGGTCACGGCTCATGCGCAGATTTTTTTATCGGTAAAAAGATCGGCCGATTTGCCCATCATTGCCGCGAAAATCGTCCGATCGGCAAAATCGGCTGATTTTTTTCCAACTTTACCGATAAAAAAAATCTGCCAAAATACCGAAAAACGGCCGAACAATTAGCCCACTAACGATCCGAAAATCGGCCGATTTTATTTTCGGCCGAAAAATCGGCCGATTTTCGACCCATCTATGGCCTGCATTGCGGCCGTGAATAGTGGCCGATTTTTCGTGCAGATGAAAATTCGGCCGATAAACGACCCGTCTATGGCCTGCATTGATTTACCAAAAAAGTTCTGAAAGGCACTCCACCTCCTCCTGTTTGTGCTCTGTGAGGGCCACATCCACTAGTGATCCTATACAGGGTGACAACTTGTTTCCATGTGTTTCATCCCCTTGGCTGTATGACAACGACGTTGCTCTTTTCTGGTCAGCTTACAGCAGGAACAACTTAAATTCTTTAGCATTTCCAACAATGCGGGAAAGATTCCTCAGTAACCCAGCAATGGCACAACATATGGAAGCTGGGAAATATTTTTTGTGGCTTTTTCACAACCATGTCCACGTGGAATTATCACCAGTGACAGGATTGATAGTGATATGGCTCTAATCGTTCTGGTTTGCTGAAGCGGGTGCTACATTTCAGTGAAACGGATCTGCAAACATCATCATGAGTTCCTGAGCGCACACTGTCTGCATTTGGGACTGCACAGCCATTGAATTATAGATATGAATGGGCTCTCTGCTGGTGGCTCAAGCTGCTTAAAAAACACTGCTCAATCATAGATTTCAGGTGATCGAGACCTTAACGTGTTACTAAACCCACACCAGTAAATCCAGAGTCTGTAGATGCAGTAAAGCATGCTTGATATACTCACTGTGGAACCTAAGCGGTTAATCCTCTGCATGGTGTAAAAACGCTGTTTGATCCTGTCTGCTCTGATCTTCCCCTTCTTCCAGTGTCCTCCTCTTAAGACATATCATGTGTGTCACAGTACACATGCTCAGTTTGGTGTGTATTGCTAGAGAGGTTTTTTTTTTTTTTTTCTTCGGAGAGTGCATGTGATCAGCACAGGGCCAATCCGCACTGTCCAGACAGAGGTCAGGGGTTCTGCATACTCCTAGAGCAAAATGAAAACTCCTCCTATAAGCTTTAAACAGTATTCTGCTGGACACTGATAGAAGTTACAAGACTGCTCTAACTGCTCATGAGAAAAGGTATTTAGAAGTTTATATTTACTAAATTGCATTTCTATGTTCTGTGTACTGTGGGAGACCAGATTTAGTGAATACAGGGCCCAGAGAGAGCAGATATAGTGAATGCAGGGTCTTGGGAGAGCGGATATAGTGAATGCAGCGTCCGGGGAGACCAGATATAGTGAATGCAGGGTCCGGGGAGACCAGATATAGTGTATGCAGGGTCCGGGGAGACCGGATATAGTGAATGCAGGGTCCGGGGAGAGCGGATATAGTGAATGCAGGGTCCGGGGAGAGCGGATATAGTGAATGCAGGGTCCGGGGAGAGCGGATATAGTGAATGCAGGGACTGGGGAGACCGGATATAGTGAATGCAGGGTCCGGGAAGACCGGATATAGTGAATGCAGGATCCGGGGAGAGCGGATATAGTATGCGCTAATAACAAACTTATACAAAAGTGTATGTCATCATCCAAAAAACATTAGTGTTTTAAATAAATTAGAGTGTCCAAACATAAATTAGTGTCCAAAAAAAAAATATATATCTTCAGTGACTTGAACCAATTGTGAGAAATCCACCACCAAAGGAGATTAAATGAACTCACCAGAGCTAATGGCTGGTCAGATTATAAACCAGCAACAGCGCTTGTGCTCTGGGAGCAATGACCCCGATGTCCAAATATATATGGTGATGTTTCAGATACTTCCAGATAATAATCACAGCCAAACAACTTTGCAGCCCAAGCTCTTATGATGAACTTCTCCACTCTGTCTCATACCTCCATGAGAGCATGCAGTACACTCAGGGACAAAAAAGAGAACATAATGGTGCAATACGTTTTTTTCATTTATCTCTTTAATAAAAAAGGTATAAGGAAACTCACAAACAAGGTGTCCAACAGACAGCAGCTTCAATCGCAAAAAAGGGTTGAGATACAGTTAACGCTCACCGCAGATCTCTCCCATACAGCACAGACCAGCAAGGCTCTCTAACATCCACATCAAATAGGCTACGCCCAACCGGTTTCGTCACACCGACGTCATCAAGGTGGTACCGCCCCTTGATGACGTCGGTGTGACGAAACCGGTTGGGCGTAGCCTATTTGATGTGGATGTTAGAGAGCCTTGCTGGTCTGTGCTGTATGGGAGAGATCTGCGGTGAGCGTTAACTGTATCTCAACCCTTTTTTGCGATTGAAGCTGCTGTCTGTTGGACACCTTGTTTGTGAGTTTCCTTATACCTTTTTTATTAAAGAGATAAATGAAAAAAACGTATTGCACCATTATGTTCTCTTTTTTGTCCCTGAGTGTACTGCATGCTCTCATGGAGGTATGAGACAGAGTGGAGAAGTTCATCATAAGAGCTTGGGCTGCAAAGTTGTTTGGCTGTGATTATTATCTGGAAGTATCTGAAACATCACCATATATATTTGGACATCGGGGTCATTGCTCCCAGAGCACAAGCGCTGTTGCTGGTTTATAATCTGACCAGCCATTAGCTCTGGTGAGTTCATTTAATCTCCTTTGGTGGTGGATTTCTCACAATTGGTTCAAGTCACTGAAGATATATATTTTTTTTTTGGACACTAATTTATGTTTGGACACTCTAATTTATTTAAAACACTAATGTTTTTTGGATGATGACATACACTTTTGTATAAGTTTGTTATAAGCGCATACCTTTTAATTTGGATTATTGTTGCCAAAATTTATTTTGGGTGGGATATGCTGCTGACACTTTGGTGTTTTTTGTAAGTGGCGCTTTTTTCTTCTTTTTTAATTTGGTAGAGCGGATATAGTGAATGCAGGGTCCGGGGAGACCAGATATAGTGAGTGCAGGATCCGGGGAGAGCGGATATAGTGAATGCAGGGTCCAGGGAGAGCGGATATAGTGAATGCAGGGTCTGGGGAGAGCGGATATAGTGAATGCAGGGTCCGGGGAGACCGTATATAGTGAATGCAGGGACTGGGGAGACCGGATATAGTGAATTCAGGGTCTGGGGAGACCGGATATAGTGAATTCAGGGTCCGGGGAGACCAGATATAGTGAATGCAGGGTCCGGAGAGACCGGATATAGTGAATGCAGGGTCCGGGGAGAGCAGATATAGTGAATGCAGGGTCCGGAGAGACCGGATATAGTGAATGCAGGGACCAGGGAGACAGGATATAGTGAATGCAGGGTCCGGGGAGAGCAGATATAGTGAATGCAGGGTCCGGAGAGACCGGATATAGTGAATGCAGGGTCCGGGGAGAGCAGATATAGGGAATGCAGGGTCCGGGGAGACCGGATATAGTGAATGCAGGGTCCGGGGAGACCAGATATAGTGAATGCAGGGTCCGGGGAGAGCAGATATAGGGAATGCAGGGTCCGGGGAGAGCGGATATAGTGAATGCAGGGTCCGGAGAGACCGGATATAGTGAATGCAGGGTCCGGGGAGAGCGGATATAGTGAATGCAGGGTCCGGGGAGAGCAGATATAGTGAATGCAGGGTCCGGGGAGAGCAGATATAGTGAATGCAGGGTCCAGGGTTTAGTAACACTTTAGTGTTAGCCTTCAATCCACGGTTTTTAAATATTTTTAATTTCAACCCATTACTGCAGTGTTTATGGTAACATATTTCAAAGCTTTATTTTTGGTTTTGTATTAAATGTTGGACCCGTATATGAACCTCTAGTGGTAAGGTAGTTTAGCTAATACTACGACTCTGCCTAAAGTACATCTAAAGCCAAAACAATAATTTCTTTGTGTAGTGAATGGTTATAACCTCTGTATCATTTGTGTCCCCTTGGGGAGATATCTCTTCCTGTCTGGGAGACACAACAGACAATGGGGGAAAAAATCTGTCATCATTTTTCATTTATAGTCTCTTGAACAAATGTTTTTGTCTGTTCTGATCCAATTTAAGGAGCAGTAAATGAGATGTTTTATAGTTCTACTAGGTAGGAACCAGAAGATGGATATGTAATGAGCAAATATAGCTGCCTCCATGTACATGAGTAAATACAACCAGTACGTGGAAACAAAATCTTTAAAGAAGACATACAGCCAAAGCGCTTTTGGCTGTACTTCTCCTGTGGATCACAGGTGTGCAGTTGGTTCTGCACTCCTGTGACCCGTTACCAGCTGACAGCAGACTGGGGGGGGACAGAGCAGACTAAGGTAACTGACAGTCACCGCTCTCAGCTCACAGCAGCAGTGAGAACTCATGAGAAGGTCATGTGATCACTGAGCTTTCACATTTAGAGCTGGCGGGGGACAGATGCTGCATCTATCTAGGTAAGTATACTTTAATTAGGGGGGAAACAAAGTCCATCTTTTACTTAGAAAAAAAAAATACACATTTACAGTTCACATCACATTGATGCACATTTTTTTTAGTTCACTTTAAATTTGTACCTCTTTGGTAGATTTTAATTGTCTGCACGAGCATAGGACCATTCATGAAAGGATATTAATTCCGTGCAAAAAAAGTAGTTTCTTGAAGGCCAGTACTATCGGCATAAGTGAAAGATAAATAGTCCATAAAATGTCTCTTCCACCAAATCTAATTCCCAAAAAGAAATCGCCACGTGAAAAAATCTGGCGTCCCTCCTTCCGGGTATGCACTCACCGAATGCCCATGCCCCCCATTCTCATAGTTGGCTGGAATCTCTCATAAAGCAAATCCAAATGGGAAGGAAGTCAACCAATATCGATATTATTACACTCCTCTCTGTTTATCCTCCAATCTCCATGCCTGTCATTCCCATGATCAGCTGACACTACTTCACAGGTTAACAGATTCCTAATGATGAGCTTATAGAAACATAGATAACACTCTCCTTCTCCTTAATCTTCTCTCTCTCAGGATTAGTGGTCATGTCGAAACCAGAAAGAAATACCCCAATGGTGCAGTACGAAATAACACCTTTAATCGCTATGAATAGACAGCCACTTACAAAATTAAAGCAAATAAAAAGCCTGTAGGTGTTGCAGTGAGATGTAAAACACTGGTCGCCACACAGCCTCTCCCTGACGCGTTTCGTCATATCCGACTTAGTCATAGGGCCTATGACGAAACGTGTCAGTGCGAGGCTGTTCGGCAACCGGAAGTGACGTGGGAGCGCCACTGTTTGGGATCCGGTGGTGGTGAGAGCATTGCCTTTATACCCACCAGTGTTTTACATCTCACTGCAACACCTATGTTTGAGGGTTCTTTTATTGATTATAGTGTCTTGTATATGTTTTTTTCTTTTTAAATTCTGCCTTGGCATATGTTTTAAGAGAAATAGTGGAGAAAAATTCTGTAGTCCCGTCCTAAGGTGACAATGCTGCTCCTCCATAAATCCAGTCCAATGAGGGAGTGTTGTCACCCTAGGACAGGAAGTGCCAGTTGGAAACCAAGGAGACAAAAGTCACTGGTCACACCACTGTGATTTAAAAAGGAGCGAATGTGTGCTATTTTAGCGTGTTTTCTGAAGACTTTATTGCTACTTGTGAAGGTTTTCAACGATTTCTTGCAATTTGCAGTGCAATTTCCATTGTATTCTATGTATGTGAAGTCGTAACAAAACTGCAGAAAAAGTAATGCAAGTACTTCTTTAGAAATCGCGCTGCAGCAAATCACACGTTTAGACACTGATATTCATTAGGTGCGATTTGAATTCACAAAAGGCAACTGAATTCACACCGGTATGACCTGGCACTGAGTCTGTGTAAGAGATATACTGACATAGGTTTGAGATTTGGACCACTGGGGGGGTTACTATGTAGAAAGCTTCATCCAGAGAACTACTGCTTACAAAGTATTCGCTTTTCTGTACATAACAGAAGTCCTTCTAATGCCCCATGTACACTGCAGCTGATAAACTCACATTTAGGAGCTTTTCTGCATTTTTTTTTCAGCAGCCCCTGAACTCTCCCTAATGTTCTCCTATGTGTCCATGTACACATCGTCGTTTACAGGCAGTTGAGTTTACAGTCGTTTTTTTGAACGCAACAAACTTGCGTTCAGGAGTAGATTTTATCAGCGTTTCAAACGCTTGTAAAAGCGGCTAACCGCGTTTATAAGCACTTGCATATGGAATTTTTTTTAACTCTTTCATTTCCAGATGCTGTCCAGAGCCTTTTTGTCATCATGAAAAGTGCGTGCAAAGCGTTTTTTCCCGGTATTCAAATGGACCCGGTACACCATACTTTGAGGTTTCGCATGAAAGAAAATGTCAGACACTGCTGTAATAATTTCTACACAGAAATGAGCCGGAACACATCCAAACACTACTAAAAAAAAAAAGACAGCTAATCTCACCAAATACTGCTCTCTCTGCGTCTGCTCTCTCTTTTCTCTCAAAATGTCTGAAATAGCAAATTATTTTTCTGTTTTTCAGTGCATTCTGGGCATTTTGGAAGGTTTCCTGTGATTATCTTTAAAAAACGCTTCTAAACGCAAACGCTAAACAGACGTTTTTAACCAACGTTTTCCAGCAGTCAGTTTCCATCGTTCAGAAGTGTCCTGTGTACATGGAGCCTAAGGGGGTGTTTAAACCAAGAGGGTGTTAAAAAAAAAATGTGAATCTAACATTCACTGCAAGTGAATCTTCCACATTCATGCATTTCAGTGACAAAATTGCAAGCTAACTGTCCTGCCTACAGCAATAGAAGGAAGAGCGCCTGCAGTCTCCATTAAAATTTAACTAGAGACAAAACTTATTGTTAGATTTGGAGAAGGATTAGAACCCCTGTCTGGTTTTTTTAATTGCTTTCTCTCCCCAACAGGTAGATTTACCACAATTTTTCTGTTTGCCGTTATCACCAAAAGTGAAACAAAATCACAAATTTTGGGTTGTCTCTTGAACAGGAATAGAAGGGAAATCTTCCAAAGGGGAACCTTGTGCTGGTGACAACCAGGGATTCCGTCACCTTGGAGGGATTTCTTTTCGCTTCCTGTTTTGACTTGGGACAGGAAGTGAAGGGAACTCTCTATCTGTCAGAGGCTATAGCCCTCCTTTACACTATCCAAATGAAAAAAGTTTGACTTTAGTTTTGCTCTACCTTTATCAACCTCCAAGAAATGGATGTCTTTAGAGGGTTTTTCTGTAAATGTCCCTAATAAACTACACACTTCTGTACTATCTTTTCCTGCAGCTGCAAGTTTCTTTAAAGTATAACTAAAGGTTAACACTTCCACCTGGCAGTACTGGGGTCGTCAGTTCGAATCCCAACCACGGCACCACCTGCCTGGAGTTTGCATGTTCTCCCTGTGCCTGCGTGGGTTTCCTCCGGGTACTCCGGTTTCCTCCCACACTGCAAAGACATGCTGATAGGTGAATTGGCTCCTGTCTAAATTGTCCCTAGTATGTATGAATGTGAGTTAGGGACCTTAGATTGTACACCCCTTGAGGGTTAGGGACTGATGTGACTGTACAATATATATGTAAAGTGCTGTGTAAATTGATGGCGCTATATAAGTACCTGAAATAAATAATAATAATAATAATAAAGGAAAAACTTTTTTTTTTTTTTTTATTTGGACACAGTAGAGATGGATAAGAACCCCTGCCAGTTTTTATTGATGTCTGTTCAAGATTCACCCTTTCTATTTGTCCTGTTTACCATGATCAGTGAACGTAAAAGAAAAATCCAAATTTTTGTTTGTCCCCAGAAAAGTAATACAGGAGACACATTTTAATGGGACACTAGTTATGGTGACCAAGGAATTCCCTTAATTTGCAGGGATTTACTCTCACTTCCTGTTAGGCTATGGGACAAGAAGTGAGGGGAAATCTGCAATGGGACACAGATGGCCGGAAAAAAAAAAAAATCTGAGAGGCCCTTACTCCATCCAGAAAGAAAAAAAAACTTTTGCCTATAATTCTACTTTAACTGTGCTTCTAAAATCATTTTACTGCAGTAGAGAGATAATTGAGCCATAGTCTCTGATTATAATATTTTGTCTCGGTTTCCTGTTTATCTCTGCAGGTCATCTGGATCCAGGACTGTCTTCTTGTGATAAATTACCCCCTAGTGAGACACCGAATAATGAGGATGAAATAAACATTGCATCTTCGGGCAGCGAGGTGGAGATAGTCGGGGTTCAAGAAAACGCAAGGTACATGGGTGACAACCCTTTCAAGAAATACCATTGTCCTTGATCTGTGTGTGAAATTACAATAAATGACAAAAGTGGTGCTGTGCTACTTCACAGTGATAAGACAACAAACATCAATAGATCAGTGAACCAAAATGCAAATTAGGAAGTGAACAATCTACATAAACCCATAAATGAGAGTGCAGATACTGACACAAACATGAAAATCACAATAAAATAATCCCGTGACAATAAATGTAAAAAGGTACATAAAAGGAAATGGAGTGCAAATTGTAACTGATGAAAAATGATTATTCAAATGTGATGACATGAACACCGCTATAATAGCGATAAAGTGACATAAAGGAAACTAATATATCACAAGAAGGAACAACTCAGATATGCAGTATATAAATAAAAGTGATCTCAAGACGTGTCAACAAAGAATGAATGTGATCACAACAAATGTGCAGTGAATAAATAAATCACTACCAAAAATGTGACATCAAAACAGTGACAACCAAACAATGTAACCAACAGGTGATCTACATGTGAAAAAACAGATAAATAAACAGATAAAAAATTGTCTCACAGGACAGTGTAACTAACGAAGAAAAAAAAAAAAATATATATATATATATGTGTGTATATACAGTGGGGATCGAAAGTTTGGGCACCCCAGCTAACAATTTGTATTAATGTGCATAAAGAAGCCAAGGAAAGATGGAAAAATCTCCAAAAGGCATCAAATTACAGATTAGACATTCTTATAATATGTCAACAAAAGTTAGATTTTATTTCCATCATTTACACTTTCAAAATAACAGAAAACAAAAAAATGGCGTCTGCAAAAGTTTGGGCACCCTGCAGAGTTAATATCTTGTACTGCCCCCTTTGGCAAGTATCACAGCTTGTAAATGCTTTTTGTAGCCAGCCAAGAGTCTTTCAATTCTTCTTTGAGGTATCTTTGCCCATTCTTCCTTACAAAAGTCTTCCAGTTCTTTGAGATTTCTGGGCTGTCTGTCACGCACTGCTCTTTTAAGGTCTATCCATAGATTTTCAATTATGTTGAGGTCAGGAGATTGTGAAGGCCATGGCAAAACCTTCAGTTTACGCCTCTTGATGTAATCCCCCGTGGATTTCGAGGTGTGTTTAGGATCATTATCCATTTGTAGAAGCCATCCTCTCTTTAACTTCAGCTTTTTCACAGATGGCATCAAGTTACCACCCAAAATTTGCTGAAATTTTATTGAATCCATTTTTCCTTCTACTCGTGAGATGTTCCCTGTGCCACTGGCTGCAACACAACCCCAAAGCATGATTGATCCAACCCCATGCTTAACAGTTGGACAGAGGTTCTTTTCATTAAATTCTGTGCCCCTTCTTCTCCAAACGTACCTTTGCTCATTCCGGCCAAAAAGTTCAATTTTAACCTCATCGGTCCACAGAACTTGTTTCCAAAATGCATCAGGCTTGTCTATATGTTCATTTGCAAAGTTCAAACGATGATTTTTGTGGTGAGGACGTAGAAGAGGTTTTCTTCTGATGACTCTTCCATGAAGACCATATTTATACAAGTATCTCTTTATAGTGGAATAGTGTACCACAACTCCAGTGTCTGCCAGATCTTTCTGGAGGGATCGTGCAGTCAAACGTTGGTTATGAATTGTTTTTCTCACAATCCTGCGAGCTGTTCTGTCTGATATTTTTCTTGGTCTTCCAGATCTTGCTTTAACTTCCACTGTTCCTGATGACTGCCATTTCTTAATTACATTCCGAACAGAGGATATTGACATCTGAAAACGCTTTGCTATCTTCTTATAGCCTTCTCCAGCTTTGTGAGCGTCAACTATTTTCAGTTTCAGTTTTCTAGACAACTGCATAGAAGAACCCATGGTGCTGATTGTTGGGGCAAAGTCAGATGAGTCTGGGCATTTAAAACCTTTGAGATTGACATCACCTGGTCTTCCCAGACGATGATTGAGAACAATCCATGACACTGGCAGGTCTCAGCTTTGCAAAGGGGGCAGTGCATGCTATAAATTCTGCAGGGTGCCCAAACTTTTGGAAACGCCATTTTTTTGTTTTCTGTTATTTTGAAAGTGTAAATGATGGAAATAAAATCTAACTTTTGGTGACATATTATAAGAATGTCTAATCTGTAATTTGATGCCTTTTGGAGATTTTTCCATCTTTCCTTGGCTTCTTTATGCACATTAATACAAATTTTTAGCTGGGGTGCCCAAACTTTCGATCCCCACTGTATATATATATATATATAAAGACCCCAATGATGGGCAACAAATAGTCCCAAACGCTGGAAACAAATAGTATTCCAGCCACAAACGAATATGTGTATCTTCACACGTGAATCAACTGATCACAAACACAAGGACGATCCTTCACCACCTAGAGTGTGCGCTCACCTTCGGATTGCAACCCGCAAGGAGTCGTAAGGCATAAATGTAGCTGGATGGTCCTCAGCCGGATGAATTTCACTCATAAGACAAACAAAAGTTTCCTCTCCATAGCATACAGCAATCAGAAATCACGGTCTCCTTAAAGGTGTATAGCTTTAAATCTCCTCCTCCTCCACAATGTTCATAGAAAGGGATCAGAGAAAAAGCAAGTCAAATTTATTTGAATAAGCAAAGATAAAAAACTACTCACAATTTAGAAATGGGCCTGCAGACCCAGCAAGCAATCACTGTATTAAAACAGTACAAGGTGTATGAGGTTGAGAGTACCTGAATGACGATACCACGCTTCCGTCCTATGCATTGCGTCATGAACCACGTGACTTCCTCAGGGAATGGAATGGAATAACAATTGCATGGTCCTGACTAAGCCATATGGTGCCTCCTGTTAACCTTGTCATCATTACTGTATCCTATGTGGTTTGAGGAAACACGAGAGGTATCCAGGAGATCAACACTTCTGTCTGTTTACTTTTTAGAAAGATCCGCTTTAAAAAGAGATTTGTAATAGTGTGTGTGTGTTAGAGGGAGAGTCTCCGGTCATTCTCTCTCTGTTTAAAGTGCATGTACAGTATGCAGTGATTGGAAATCCAAAATTTTACAATTCCCCCAGATTGAGATGGGGGCATATCTTTCGATAACACTGGTTTCTAAGGCAAATTCCTCTCCTTTCTCATTTCATCTCTTGTCGAAAATGAAGGGAAATCATCCTAATTGGAAATGCAGTAATAAAAAAACAAACTACCTAGTCCTTTACCAGAAGGAATTGGCTTTACACTTATGGACAGTTATAAACACACTCCAGAAATGGCGGCGCAGGACTTCCTGGTGAAATGTACGTTGAAGCGCAAGAACCGCTACTTCCAGTCCAGGAGGCTTGGAACGCACGCCAGCCAGCAGCAGCGGTGCGGTGAGGCAGTTCACACACAGGCTGTGTACACTGGTGCTGGTATTTTAGGCACTGTGTGTAAGCCCCGGTACCAAAAGCGGTAACCCCAAGCTACACTCGGGCTTACCATGCGGCGCTGCACAGGGATTCCCTGCAGAGCTTACCTTGTCCTTCGCTCCCGCGATGTGTCCCCTGCAGCGTTCCCGGCCATCTCCTCCGGCCGATGCCGGCATCCGGCTTCTGTGTTTTGGTCCCTGTGACGTCGGGACGTATGGGCGCCGGCGGCGGGAAATTTGAAAATTTTAAAAAATTTCATTTTTTTCCAAACAAATTTTACATAGTAAAACATTGCTGTTTCAAACCATTTCACATACATTTTGTCCCGAGTGCTTTGTCCGGCGCCCTGCCTGCATTTTTAATGTTCTTTCTGCCTGGAAACTGAGAAATGTCCATGGCGTCCAAAAAGTGTCCCTTTAGGTCAAAAGCGGGTTTAGATCAGCTAGAGAACAGCGATAGTAAATCAGAACCACTTGCAGAATTGAGTGATAATGATTCGTGGGGGAAATTCGTCATCAGACACTGAAAACGATTTTGTGACTTTGCTCAGCGATGTGCGAACTTGGCGCTATATTTCAAATTTCAGTGTTTTTGGTTTGATTATATTATTGAATTAAATGTATTATTATTATTTTTTATGATTATTTATTAAATTATAATTTATGATTTCGTGTTTCAAATGTTATCATACCCGGGATGTGTACTAGACCCTTGTTCGGACAGATTTCAGTGAGTTATTCCTAAAAATTACAGCCTACAATAAAAAACTACATATTTCCATGCAAAAAAATGGTACCGCTTTCAGCACCAAAAATCTGAAATAATCAGACTGCTAGGGAGGTTAAAGTATACCTAGGCCAGACTTTTAACTTCTTATTTGTATAACCTTTGGGTAGAATCATTCTTTGCTGTATTCTGCTGGATAAAATAATGAATGATTTGATTCTCACTCTTGAGAATTACTTTCCCTTCCTGCCTTGTAGACACAACAGGAAATGCTTCCAAAATAAAGTGAAATCCTAGTCCCATTGTAAGATTTTTTTTGTTTTTTCTTCATCTTTTTTGTTCTAGTCCACCTCACGTTCAGTATCTGTATGCAGGGCTGAGCCCAGGGGTAGGCAGAAGAGGCAGATGCCGGGGGCTGCGGGTGCGAAATGAGCTGTACCTGCAACCTTTGCTGCTGAAGTAGGTTCAGGGGAAATGAGCTCAATGATTTTTTGTGTCATAAGCAAGATTATGTAGTATTTGTTTATTGTCAAAGTGGTCACCAAGACTTTTGCAAAGTGCCCCAAAAACTAACACGTTCAGCTCTATGGTTGCCTTGGGGCTCTTTTACGCCATTGTAAATTTACATTATTAATTGTAAAATCTCCAAATGCCATTGTATACACCCTAGAAGAGTGGTCTCCAAACTGCAGCCCTTTGCTTGTTTTTATATGGCCCTTGGGGCATTATTCCTCTTACTGGTGCCAATGATGGGGCACTATTACTCCCACTGACACCAGTAACGGGGAACCATTCCTCCCACTGACACCAATGATGGGGCACTATTCCTCCCACTGACACCAATGATGGGGCACTATTCCTCCCACTGACACCAATGATGGGGCGCTATTCCTCCCACTGACACCAATGATGGGGCACTATTCCTCCCACTGACACCAATGATGGGGCGCTATTCCTCCCACTGACACCAATGATGGGGCGCTATTCCTCCCACTGACACCAATGATGGGGCGCTATTTATCCCACTGACACCAATGATGGGGCGCTATTCCTCCCCCTGACGCCAATGACGGGGCGCTATTCCTCCCGCTGAGACCAATGACGGGGCGCTATTCCTCCCGCTGACGCCAATGACGGGGCGCTATTCCTCCCACTGACGCCAATGATGGGGTGCTCTTCCTCCCACTGACGCCAATGACGGGGCGCTCTTCCTCCCACTGACGCCAATGATGGGGCGCTCTTCCTCCCACTGACGCCAATAACGGGACGATATTACTCCCACTGACGCCAATGAAGGGGCACTATTACTCCCACTGACGCCAATGATGGGGCGCTATTACTCCCACTGACGCCAATGATGGGGCGCTATTACTCCCACTCACGCCAATGATGGGGCGCTGTTACTCCCACTGACGCCAATCATGGGGCGCTGTTACTCCCACTGACGCCAATGATGCGGCGTTATGATTCCCACTGACGCCACCGATTGGGCACTTTTCTTCCCACGGATGCAACCGATGGGGCACTGTTATTCCCCCGGACTCCACCGATGGGGCACTATTCCTTCCCCAGATCCCACTGATGGGACACTATTCCTCCCCCTAATACCAAATACTGTTTACTCCCACTGACACCACAACATTTTCTTCTCTTGTTGGCCACAGTCTGGCCCCCCTAAAGTTTGAAGGACAGTAAACTGGCCCTTTGTTTCGAAAGTTTGGAGACCCCTGCCCTTAGAATGTCTGTATAAAATATATATCAGTTGATTAACTTTCTCTTTCTTCCCACCAGGTTTGTCCACCCCAGGGGCGGCGTTATACAGAGAGTATCATCATGGAAGCATGCAGCTGGCTCCCAGTATAACAGCTCCCACCAAACGCCATCATGGACGGGGGTGACTCCCCAGCAGAACTGGACTGCCCCTCCAGAAGTAGTTGACCTAACTCTGGACGAAGATTCAAGGCGCAAATATTTACTGTAAATCCGGGCCCTCCCTGTTTCTGTCCCCGTTCCCCCTCTTCCTCTGGCACAATCCTTCCATTGAGGTTACACATGCTCTCTTCCAGGAGTCCGGGAATTTTTATGGTTTGATGACCCATGCATTAACAAGCACATTAGTAAAGTCGTTTCTTTTTTTTTTTTTTAAATATTTTTCACCTAAGCGGCCAGCCAAATCCGATTTTTAGATTACTGCTTTCCCCTACCCTCTCTGAATTGCAGTACCTGTCCAGAATCATCGAGGTATAAAGCACATTTCAGTTTATCCCATATTGCTAATTTAAATGCTTTGTTTATTAAAAAAAAAAATAATAATATATGCATAAGTATTTATACTGTATGATTAGAAATAAACATTGATAAGGATGCTTCCTCAGCACGTCAGGCAAACTCAACCCCCCTTGTTTGCTATAGGAATTTTTAGTTCAGGGATATATCTTTTTTGTATCATCAAGGTAGCCATTTTCTGACAGAGTTTGCCACCTTTAACCCTCTTCTGTCTGGTGGAAGGACCGCCATGTCGAGGCACAAAATGCTGTTGCGTGCAGGAGGTCATGTGTAATGGGACTTTGTCATAAAGTATGGTAAGCAGTCATTGCCTGATTTCGTCTTCCACATACTGCTACTCAAACACTGAGGCTAAACCAGTACATTGAGTTACAGCCCCGGATCTAGCATGAGCAGGGGCGGACAGACCATTTGGAAACTCGACACTGCCCGTGGGCCCAGGGTCAGTATGAGTCCCCATGAGATGCCCCTGGTACTTTTTTCATAGGCTTTTTTGAGCTTGGGCAAGGACACAGGGGCCCCATGATCCCCTATTGCCCGGGGGCCCCATGAGTTGTCCGTCCGCCCCTGAGCATGAGGCAGTTGAGTCAGTAATTCGCTGCTTTCATCACAGTCCACTAACACAAGTTTCTCAACTTTCAACCTCATTTGTAAAGAAAATCTCCTTTAAATTGACTGGGAGGAGCTCTGCTTTTGACCCATGATTCTAGTATCACAGAAAGGCCCCGCCATCAGATTGTAGTAAGAAATAGTAGGAATCCTATTCAGCTGTCCTGAGGGTGGGACATCTTGTTTTCACGTTGTCACTGTTCTTGGTCTTCTGGTGCAAGAGTGGCGGTTTGAAATCCAGCAGGTGGGGCCAAATTTTGACTGAACGTCTGTCTGTCAGGAGGACAGTAGGAGCAGTCCTGTGTGACTGTACAAACTACCCTAGCTCTTTGTTACCAGGACAAGTAACTGTTATGCCAGCTATTCATGGGTCCAAATTCAACCAATTTTTCATCCGAAAATCGTTCCTAAGAATAATCGGATTTTCGCTCTGTTAGTGAATCAATGGCACCGGCCGATTTTCGTGGTTCCACCCCTTTTCGGTGATCGGGCATGTTGGAAAATTTGTGCAAAACTACCGATTTGCCACTCGATGGTCAAATCATACGATTGTTTTTCCGAAAAAAATATGCACATGAACCCGTGACCTGGAAGGAATAGAAGTTTTGCCTGATATATGGGGTGAACTTTATCACTTGGTCGGCCGATTTTCAAAATCATTGATCGGATTACCGAGCGAACGACGTTTTTGAGTTTCGGCCGAAAAATCACTCAGAATTCTACCCATGTATGACCCGCATTAGTGTTCTAAACTTCCGCATTCAGCCTTTTTTTTTTTTTTTGGCAGATTAGGCCTTAAAGCAGAGCTCCAAGAATATACAAATCAATTACTCTGCTAAACTGTTATGCATTCAGTATTTAACAATGAACTGCATTAAAAGACAAGTTCACCTTTTGGGAACATGTTACACCCATTTTTAAGGTGGAACATGTACCATGTTTGCAGTCCTGAAGTCGCTGCCTGCCTTTAGTGACAGCAAACAGTGGATCTTCTCCCCCCACTTGCTGTCACTGTTTTGTTTTTTTTTTAAATGTGGCTGAGCAGGGCTCTGCCCGCTAGTCGCGTCATTCATTCACAGATGGGAAACTACAAGTATCAACAGTCTTTGTGGCTGTCGGCTTGTAGTTCTTAATGAACTATCAAGGCGCTGTTGAGTAGTTCATTCTCTCTTCATGTTTGTATCTGCCTTCCCGTACGAGCAGACCGATACACTGACAGGTCTGCAGGAGTCTTGCATGGCACCCGCGATCTGCTGATCGCCGAAGCAATGCTTTCCAGGCTCCTAGTAACAAAAATAATAAATTAACATTTTTGTTTATTTTAACCGGCAAAAAGATGTGCATTTATTATTATTATTTAAAATTTTGAAGTTGTCCTTTAGAACTAGAATAGGTAAATTGCAACAGGGAAGAGCAGAGGGGAGTCCTCTTCTGTGTGCTGCTTCTCCTTTGTCGTCCATCCCTCACTGCGGGAGAAGAGGTGACTACTAAGAAAGCAGAACTTCAACAGCCATTTTTTTTCTTTAGTCAGAAATCAGTCGAGTACCATTACTTTGATTTTAGGGGATTGGGGGGCTATTGAACACTGCACATGGAGGACACTTGCAGCTAGTAAGCTAGGGAATAAAACTGGGCATGTATTTGGAATCTAAGATTAAGAATTTTTCCTGGAATTCTGCTTTAAAAAGTCTAATCCAGCTAATATTCTTCCACCATCAATTGTAATTCTGCTCCATTATTGGGGAACTCTGGTGAGCGGAGTCACCTCCTGAATTTTATCCCTGGTCCTCACAACACAGTGGAGTTCACAGCTGCTTTCTGTGTTGTACATACATAAAAGGAGAACACTTTCAAGCTGCGGTCACACCTATGCAGGTTGCGGTTGATACGTTTTTTTCTGGTGCATTTTGCAGTGCGGTTTTTGTTTTTTCACACACAGTTTTGGTGCATTTCTAATTTATTTTGAATGTGTTTTACGTTTTCTGTTTTTGGGATGTGTTAATGTTCCTAGGGTGAGGTGTCTGTGGTCATACAGGAAACACAGCATGTGCACGTGTTTTTCATGTTTTTCCATTGAGGTCTGTAGAACCAAAAATGCAATTTGCTGCAGGCAAAAAAAAGTCCTTGACCCTTTAAAAAAAAAATGCACCGGTTGAAAACGCACAGATGTGAACGTGACCCATAGGAAATCATGTTACATGGACTGTAGTATGTTTCTGCAAATCTGAAAATGCACTGCAAAACGCATAGGTGTGAACCTAGACTGAAAGGATAGGCCTCCTGGCAGCAGTGAGAGTATTTTGGTGCAGTGATTTCACCTTCTGGAGTTACCAAGAGATCCCCTACTCCCCCCAACTTGTACCTAAAACTTACCATCAATTTTGGCATGTCTGCCCCTTTAATGCCCCTGGGGATATAGTCACTCTCATAGAGCCCTGTTATATCTGAATGGAAATGCTGTGATACCAGATTTAATCTGTAGTCGCACTGTAGCTGAGGTTTGAGATGGAGACTCAGTTTTTGGAAGATAAAGGTGTGCGGGAAAAGCCTTATTGCCACAGGAATTTTGGCAGCATCCCACTTTAAATTCTGAAATCCCTTCATTGGCACTTGAAGGCTCTCCTGCAGTTTGCGCTATGGACTGGCAGTAGTGTCAGTTGTTTTCACTGGTAACATAAAGGCCTTTATTTAATTACATGGTGCAAAGAGCAGCATGACAGATTCATTTTGACTGAAGCATTACAGAACATTTGCTGTTTGCCTCATTCAATAAAGACCCAAGTCTTGTATCCAGATCAGTTTTAAACAAAGACAGTTGGCTTGCCAGTTGTCCAAGCTCCATTTTATTGTATTCTGTCAACTACTATACTTGCTTTCAAAGTATTTTAAAAGGCAGGTCCCTTCAAAGGTAATTCACTGTTTGGAGGACTCAACTTGCCCCTTCAAAAAGGCCACTCTTGTTTTATAGGCAGTAAAATGTTGAGTTCAATATACATACTCCATCTCATAGTGGTGATTGGTTTGGATCCAGAAAAGTCATTGGGCTTCCTCATCTGCAGAACATCCTGGTGGCCTCAGTTTGGGTGGCGATGCCTTGTTTTAATAAAAGAACTAAGCACTTATACAAGGACCAGCTGCCCTTTATAGCCTTAGGTGACCCAAAGTAGAGCAATTAAACTTTGTCTCCCTGTATTCAGCTGAATTTCTTGAAGAATCAGGTGACCAAGAACAGAAAGACCCATCGTAGCATGCTGTATTGTAGATGGTGCTGCATACCTTTTAGAACAGACCTGATAGAATAGAATAACACATTTACGGGGTACCTTCATAAAGAGCCAGGCGTCTCTATTTGCCAGAATACTGCAATATTTTGTGGATTATAATGCCAGGAATATAGTTTATTCAAAAGTAATTGTAAATGTAATAATAATGGATTTGTTTATTAGATAACTTCAACTGGCAACATTTTAACTCTAGTAAGTGTAATAAACATTTTATGGAGCACCTAAAAGATAAGTTCACCTTTGTAGAAAAAATAAATAAATAAATGCACATCGTTTTACAAAATAAAAAAAGTGCATTTATTATTCTTTTTACTGCAATCCCAGGTTCCTGCAGACTGTCAGTGTATCTGTCTGCTAGTACGGGTAGGGGATTACACAATAACAGGAAGCTTCAATGTACTACCCTGAGCGCTCAATAGTGTCCTGGTAGTTCATTGAGAACTGCAAGCCATTAGCCGCAAAGGCTGTTGGTACTTGTAGTTCTTTTTCACAGAACTCTGCGAATGAATTACACAGCCAGGTGGGCGGAGCCCCGTATGGCCCACTTTTTTTTAAATTGTGATGGTGCGGGGAGAAGATTCCCGGTCTGCTGTCACAACAGAGGTCCTGGCGGGGAGGGGGGGGGCTTGCTACAACAGTAACACATTACACCCTGAATACTGATGGAACTTGTTGCAAAAGGTGAACTTATTCTTCAGAATCAAAATTGTGTACCATAGTTTTAATGATATTTTTGGTTCTCAGTCAAAGTTAACATTTTAAAGGTAGAATCCAATTTTTTAGTCCAAGCACCGCCCCCATAGACAGCTTACATTTCCTCTTTTCAACACCAAAGAGAAAAAAGAACCCTTTGATTTCCCCGTTCTACTCTAACAGCTTGAATCGAGGAATCTCCACTATATTCAGGCAGCCACGGCCCCAGCGGCCGCTACTGATAAGTGACTGTACCCGACTCAGTCAATTACTTAAATTGACTTGTGGAGCCAGGTGGTGCTTGCAGGGCCAGGGCCATCCACAGGTCAATTCCAACTGATTCTGTAGGGTTTGGCCAAGATTCAAGCAGACTATGCGGGTGGGGTGAGCTTAAGTTACAAAATGAAGCCAAGATCACGGTGTTACTTTGAGGACTTTTTGGCTAACAGAAATGGATACAGGGGCTTTGTAGAGTCTACTTTTATGCTAGGGTACACACTAGATGTTTTTTTTTTTTTTTTTTTTTTCATGCAACCCAGCAGGCTGAACGAACAAATAGTGAGAGGTTGCCGTACTAACTAAGCAAAGTTTGTGTGGTTATCTCCCTGTTGTGTTCTGATGGGGGACTGCCTCCTCGCCAGAATACACTGATCAGCGCTGGCAGCCATTTTGCTTTTAATGTAAATCCAAGCCCAGATGACTCAAGTGTGGCTCCTTACACCACTTGTACCCCTTCCCCCTTGAGTTGGAGTCAAACATGTACTAAGCTCCTTTTTAACACTGGTCTGAATTACAACTTGGAGATCCTCAGAAAGGTTCTTCTGGGCACAAAGTCCCTTGACCCTTTACTAGTTTACCCTTCACACCGGCTCTCTTGTACCTTTCAGCTTAACTGTTGAGCAGCCTCAATGGCTTTCAAAATTATCCAGCAATAAGATTTACTTTTTAATTCTTTTATTTCCACTCCCCTGACCATGCCCACTGGAACATATACATTACAGGCCATTTTAAGACTCTGCAAATACATTTGCTATATTGGGGCAGCTGTAGCCTCATTTTGACTTCCAAATATTTCTAGCACTCACCTCTATAAAAGGTAGGTTTCACAGATCTTTGCCTCCCATCTGCAATTGAGGCATAGGTTCAAGAGTCCAAGTCCATTTCACTGATCAAAGAAACTGTAATACGAGGTGTGAATTGTCATCTCTGCACGGCCAATACTTGTTGCTGCCCCATATGGTTTGTGCCTGTGGAGGAAGCCATATTGTATATTGAAAAATGTTAAACGTGTGCTCACTTGGAAACAGTGGTAGCTTCGCTGAATTCTCTTGAATATAAAATGTATGGGTGACGTGTAATTGTTAAAGGAGATGTTCACATGAAAAGTGAAAATTCAGTTTCTGGTTTATTCCCTAGGTGGAATCTGAAAACCCAGCTTGACTTGTTTTTGTTTGTGGAGTCTGGGGAGGGGGCTCCGGTCATATCTTTTACATGCCAACCACTTCCTCTCCTTAAAGCCCACAAGGGCACACTGATTGTGAGCTTCAAGGCTCTGGTAGCTACAGTCTATTTTGTATAGCTGACACAAATGTACTCCAGTCTTTAAATACGCTGTATATGGCAGCTTGTTTTGAGCTGAGCAAACCACCATTTCTGAATTGTTTGTTCCAGAACTTTTAATGTTTATTTACACAAATGTCAGTAGCTGCATTCTGTATGGCACCTACAGGTGACTGAGATCTACCTACCACCACCAGAGACCAATACAATCTACTTTTAGATCTTAGGCCCCTGTCAGGTGGGGCAGATCCGTCAGCGTGATCTGCCTGCTCAGCAGGGGATCTTTCCGCTGATCCCCACTGAGCAGCCGGTTGACAGGTCTCTGTGATTTCACTGGAATGGTCAGATAGAAACAGACCGCCTGTCCATTTCCATCCGATTGTCGTCTGATATGAGCTGCTGGACGGATGGGGTACAGATCGCCATCCATCTGTTTTTGGCGTACAGGATCAGATCAGGTGCCAGCGGACTATTGTCCATAGCAGTCTATGGATGGACCAATCTGGTCCTCTTGGAAAACAGGCGGACCTCATTGGTCCGTTCGTGTTAAAGGGACCTTAATGTTTTTGGAGCTTCCTGTGGTATAAAAGCATTAATCGAAATAATTTCCTCTATATGCTCTTTGTGGCTAACACTTTGTGGGCACCTAAACCACTACCCTTATCTGCAGGGGTGTATTTACCACAAGGCAAACAAGGCATTTGCCTAGGGCAGCATTTTTTAGGGGGGCAGCACTGCCTCCTGGAAGAAGGGACATATGCAGTGTGGGGATCTGAGAGGGGCTGCTCAATGGTGTATGCAGAGCCCAACTGTCATTCCTGGGGATGTTCAGAGCTGGTGAGTGTCTTTCTATCTGCCGCCGGGGGTGTGGGTGTTAGGGAAAGGCTCTCTCAGGTGGGGGGATGACAGGGCAGGGGTGTTGGTCACTGTCAGGCTCTCTCCGCGGGGAGTCTGGTGTTAGGGGAAAGGCTCTCTCAGGTGGGGGGATGACAGGGCAGGGGTGTTGGTCACTGTCAGGCTCTCCGTGGGGGGTCTGGTGTTAGGGAAAGGCTCTCTCAGGTGGGGGGATGACGGGGCAGGGGTGTTGGTCACTGTCAGGCTCTCTCCGCGGGGGGTCTGGTGTTGGTGGGTGTCAAGCTCTCTACGCCAGGAAGGAGGGGCGTCTGATTTTTGTGTTGCCTAGGGCAGCACAAAACCTGAATACACCACTGCTTATCTGGTATGAGCTTGTTGGATATACCATTCCGAAAACCTCAGGCACTAAAATGGAGTTGCCCTTCTACACCTGTAGCTATAACAACCTCCAGTTTTCCACAAGAATTTGGAGTGTCTGTGGAAATGTTGTCAAAAGGGCCATTCGTGAGGTCAGGAACTGATGTTGGAAGGAAGACCTTGGCTCATAATCTCAGTTTATCCCAAAGGTGTACAGTAGGGTTTGAGGTCAGGGTTTTGTACAGGACACCCGAGTTCCTCCTCATCAAAACAGTCAAATGCTGTTTTTATGGGCCAGGCTGTATACACCTGAACTCAATAACGGGGATTGAACTCCACATATTTTTGGCCAAATCGTGTACCACAGTGTGTTCTCACCACAGGTCAGCACAGAATACACCACTCCAAATGTGCTATGAATTTGTTGCTTCAGTTCCTTGTAATGGCATATGGCAGGGATTACCAAATCTAGATGACAGGCCTGGTTCAGGTTACTACGCTGTATATTTTTATGCTTGGAGCTGCCCTAGTCGGTGTTCTGAAAAATTAGGCCCATGCAGCTGAAACCGAAACATCCTACATAATGAGGACCACTTATAAGGCTGCTCTTGAGCAGTTTATACAGTGGCCTAATGGAGGTGAATCCACAGAGATTTTTAGGTCTTTCTTTATTGCCCGAAGTGGGTAAAATCACCCTATCCTACTGTCAGATGAGTTTGTTGTCGCCAACGGGCCAACTACACAAGAGGGGAAATGATGAATTGGACGCGTTTTGTTAACTTTTCTGCCTAGGTCGGCACTGTTGCTGTCCTCCTGTGTCCCCTGCTGTCCTCCTGTGTGCCCTGCTGTCCTCCTGTGCCTGTGGTTAATCATTCATGCATGTTTGTGCCCAAGTGGTAACCTGTATGATTTGAAAATAGTAAGAGTGCACTTGAACCTTCCGGGCTGTCACAAACAAGCAGATTTTTTTTCAGGCGCAATGATGTTGGGAACTCTATGGTCAATCCTAGGTCTGTCCAGCATTGGTCTCCTCTCCTCTTGCATGTTTGAGTTTTTTTTATATATATAATTGGACTGGTGGGCAGAAAAAAGAATTATCGTGGTGGTGTATTCTGGACCATCCTCTCTTCTGGTGTCACATGAGACTGGAAGGGTTGTGTGCAAATGCAGAACAAAAGATTCTCCCACTTCAGCTTGGAAATCAGGGGGCTTCACCAAGAACTGAGTTTTTTTTGGCATGGAGTCCTTCTCCAGAAACCAGACTTCTAACTAAATAAAGTCAACCTAGCCGACTTACACCTATAATTTCACTGCTTACATTAGTAACACACTTTCTATATGTAGGTGAATGCAGAAAACCGGACAAATTCTGTGACTTCCAAGTAATACTGAGTTTACTACATCACTGTCAAAGGTTTCGGCCCAGGTGCCCCATCATAGAACAAGACAGTCAAACTGTTTGTTTGTTTTTTTGGTTAAAGCATGCACATGAGCATATGTAGATACAGGATCATTTGACAGTGTCTAACTAGGCTTCCTACTATTTGTGCACTGTTTTATTTTTTTTTTTTCAGATGATTATGTATTTTAGTCTGTTGCTGTTTTAATTTTATTTAAAACACTACTTTGTATTCCTTTAACCGATTTTACGTTGGTCAAACTAGCTAACACAATCACTGGATGTATGTGGGTGTTTAGAGACATAATGAAATGCCTAGCTTTAATTTTCTTTTTTCCCCTTCCACTGTCATTTTTTTTTTTGATTCTTAATATTTTCTCTTTTCTTCTGAAAAATTGAACTTTAAGCTGTTTGGCTTAAAGGCAAATGCACTTGATGGCTGTTGAGATTCTAAAGTGTATGTATTGCCTGCACACTAAGCTTTATTGAATAAAGGCAAAGTTGTTGGTAAGGCATATGATAGAATTGACTTCATGTGGATTTTCCTGTAGCAAGCTTTAAGGTTCTTTCAGTTTTGCGCAGGAGGAATCTGAATGCATGTCCAAGGTCAACAAACACTGAATAAAATATGCTGGCCACATATGTATTGATCCCACACGATTTTATTAGAATCTCTTAAAGATCGATCATATTGGATATGCTGGAAAGTTTCATTCATTTCTGCAAAATATCCCAGTATCATTTTGGGTGATTTTGACTCAAAGGCAGCAGTAATTGTGTCACTTTCGCTCAAACTAGCTAATTTATTTACCCATCTAACTCTTGTTGTCACAGCATAGTCAATATTCGATCAATGTGGGCAATTTTGTTGTTTGTGTACTCTATGACTTTGCAACAATTGATCAGTAATACAGTTGCAAACAGAAAATGTGATGCACGTATGGCCAACATAACCAACAGTTCTTCCCTTTTGGTCCAGTGTACAGCAACCCATAGCAACCTATCAGAACCTGTTTTCCACTGTGGTGAATGGATTCTAGAACTGGAGTAAGCCTAGGAATTGGTTAGTCAACTTTCCTGGCATCTAGACCACCTGGGTGCTTTAAGTGACATTTTTTTACTGTGCCCATTCAAGGAAAACTGAAAGTGTCTGTTTAAAGCCCACCTACCCATTCGTACTCACCTCAAGCAATCACATTGCTCCATCTGTTGCAGTCAGTGCAGGAGACCTAGTGTTTGTGGCTTTGGGGAGCATGTAGACGACCCTCTGATGTAGTGCTCAGACAATAATCTCTGTCTCTTTAATGGTTTATGTACATGGGTCTGAAAAATGAATAGCCTTTATTTGCATAATGTTTTTTTTTTTTACAGGTCTGAATGATGTGTATGGTTCTATTGACCCATGCACACAGCTGTGTAAGGATCAGTAAACTTGTACTGCATTCAGATCAACAGAAGTCACCTGCGTCCTACAACAAAAAGGATGCTAGGCAGCAGATGTCACCTACGTCCTAGCAACCAAAAGATTGCTAGGCAGCAGACGTCACCTGCATCCTAGCAACCAAAAGGATTCTAGGCAGCAGACGTCACCTGCGTCCTAGCAACCAAAAGGATTCTAGACAGCAGATGTCACCTACGTCCTAGCAACCAAAAGATTGCTAGGCAGCAGACGTCACCTGCATCCTAGCAACCAAAAGGATTCTAGGCAGCAGACGTCACCTGCGTCCTAGCAACCAAAAGGATTCTAGACAGCAGATGTCACCTACGTCCTAGCAACCAAAAGATTGCTAGGCAGCAGACGTCACCTGCGTCCTAGCAACCAAAAGGATTCTAGGCAGCAGACGTCACCTGCATCCTATTAACCAAAAGGATTCTAGGCAGCAGACGTCACCTGCATCCTAGCATCCAAAACGATTCTAGGCAGCAGACATCACCTGCGTCCTAGCAACCAAATGGATTCTAGGCAGCAGACGTCACCTGCATTCTAGCAACCAAAAGGATTCTAGGCAGCAGACGTCACCTGCGTCCTAGCAACCAAAAGGATTCTAGGCAGCAGAAGCCACCTGCGTCCTAGCAACCAAAGGATTCCAGGGAGCAGAAGCCACCTGCAACCTAGCAACAAATAGGATGTTATGCAGTAGAAGCCATCTGTGTCCTAGAACCGGAAGAATGCCAGACTGAAAAAGCTACTTTGTGTCCAGTCAAGGGGTTTTCATGCAGGATGGACACATTTTTCATTAGTCAAAGTAGAGGTGGGAGCAAGGCACTGAATACAAATATTTAATTAGTAGGTAAGAGGTCTCTAGTTGAGCCTAGGTTTTGCAGTTCTTTACAAAGCAGGGGTCCCCTCAGAAATCTGAGTCATCCAACCTAAGAAACCTATGTATAGTTGAACCAGAAGGAGCACCAACCACGTTTTGAGAGTCCTAACCGTGTTTCATTGGTTTAGCAAGAATAATAAAAGGCCCCCTTCATCAGGGCTTTATGTAAATATCATAGTCTTTATTGGACGTAATGCCGACTCCTGGGTATCTTAATCAAGGCCAGGAGGGTAAGCAGTAGTTCCTATGTCACAAACTATGTTGATGCTGCTTTGCTGTTTGACACATACACCCACTCACTGTTTACTCTCCTGACTCCAGGATACCCAACAAATTGGCTTTGAGTTCAAAGGAGGCTGTGATAATTGCTTAACCACTTGCCCTCCTGAGAATTTCTCCCCCCCCCCTCCCCTTCCTGATCAGGCCATTTTTTGTGATATAGCGCTGCGTTACTTTAACTGGCAATTGCGCGGTCATCCAGCACTGCACCCAAGGGTGGACTGACCATTTGGAAACTCGGGCACTGCCCAGGGTCAGTAGGGGGCCCCATGAGATGCCCCTAGTACCTTTTTCATAGGCTTTTTTCAGTTTGGGCAAGGACACAGGGGCCCCATGATCCCCCATGAGACTGGCCCCAATGAGTTGTTAGTCTGCCCCTGGCTGCACCCAAATTAAATTTACATCCTTTTTTTCCCAAAATTAGCTTTATTTTCGGTGGTATTGGATCGCCTTACGTTTTTAATTTTTTGCATTATAAACAAAAAAAAGGCTGAAAATTTTGAGAAAAAAAAAACTATTTTGGACTTTTTACTATTAAACATGTCCAGTAAAAGAAAAATTAAAAAATCAAATTTCGTCATAAATTTAGGCCAAAATGTATTCTGCTCCATGTCTGCTAAAAATAAAAAAAAAATCCCAATTCGTGCAAATTAATTGGTTTATGTGAAAGTTCTTGCGTCTACAAATGGTGGTGTATATATGCTGGGATTTTTTTTCTTTTACTAGTAATGGCGGCAATTAGCGACTTATAGAGGGACTGCGGCGGGCATTCTGCACTGGGGGGAACTGACTTGGTGTCACTGACATCCCCAGTGACAGTAATACAGTGATCAGTGTTAATAAAAAGCACTGACACTGTACTAATGGCACTGGGCATGTGGGGCGAAAAAAGGGTTAACTTGTGTGCTGTGTGTGTGTTTTTCCACTGTAAACACACTGCTTTGTATGGCTGTGCCATGCAGAGCCATGCCAAGCAGTGTGCAGGAGCTGAGGGGGGAGAGATCTGCGTTGTTTATACACAGGTCTCTCCCCCTTCGGTAATTCTCAGAGATCGCTGGGTGCCGGCGGGGAATCACTGGACAGGACCCGGGTATTGACAGCCGAGGTCACGAATGGCACGCTTGCGCCCCCTACCTGGAACTGCAAGATCACGTGTATATATACATGATATTGTGCACCCGTGCCGCCGTGTAGCAGTATTTTTGCTATAGGGTGGCACCAAAACTGTTAAGCCCTGATGAAGGGGGACTGTTGCCCCTGAAATACATTGAATACCTTATCCTGTTGTCACTTACTGAACCAATAAAACACACTTTTGATTCTCAAAATCTTATCTTTGGAGCGCCTTCAGGCTCAACTATACATTTTTAGACACAATACTGTCCCTCCATGTTCAATCAATAACCTCCTATTCTGTGAACCCCCCAAAAAGTCACACTTTCTCCCTAGAAAGTTTACTATATTTAAACCTTTTTGTGATATACTATCTATAAGATAAATAAATATAAATATAGATAAATAAAATACATAAATCCTAGTGTCCAATTCAACAAAAGTCCCACATGTGTCCAATAAAGTCCAAAGATCCAAACTTCCATCCAGTAAGAAGGATTGACTCCTATTAATCCAATGAAACCTCAAAAAAATGAAAAATATACACCATAGTGCATTACCTTTTAAATCTTCAAAATAAACCAATATTGTGCAAACACAAATCACACAAAAATGTGGAAAAAAAAATACTATTTTTGTGTTTGCACAATATTGGTTTATTTTGAAGATTTAAAAGGTAATGCACTATGGTGTATATTTTTCATTTTTTTGAGGTTTCATTGGATTAATAGGAGTCAATCCTTCTTACTGGATGGAAGTTTGGATCTTTGGACTTTATTGGACACATGTGGGACTTTGGTTGAATTGTCCCTCCATGTTGGCCTGAATCACATTGTTGCTTCTATGGACAAAATGGTCACTGACACTGGGCTTCGTGTAATATGAAATGGAGATAATAGAAGGTGGTAGAATGACTACAGCAATCCCTCAGATATATTGTCTGCTTGTGAAATATGGTTGCCACAGCTTCCGAGTGAAAAAATACCGACTACTATCCCTTAGTGACATTTTTACTGGCCAGGCTGAAGAGATACCAAACATGGCAACCCCAATGAGAAACGTGGAAGCTGGTGGACCTAGGCAACGTGCTTTCCTCCCTCCTTTCCCTGAGTAAACTAGTACCTATCAAGTTCCCCAAGTAACTGATTGGATGATGTTTTTTCTGCCATGATGAGTAATAGGGTAGTCTGGGGTCTGTTGGGTTACTGTAGGTACCTTAAGCTGACCTTCGATGGATCCAAATTTGGTCTGTTCAGCAGGAACCGGCTGAATTTTGGATCCATCTATGGGGCAGGCTGGTTGTACTGAAGTCGATCTATCGATCGACTTCAGTACAACCATCCTGTTTTGTTTTTTTTTGGAGGGGTGGGGTTTCATGCGATCACTGCCGCTGGCTATAGCAGCCAGCAGTGATCATTGTATTCTGATGTATCCACATACAGTAGCGCAGAGGGAGAGACTTCCATTAACACTGTTGATGGAGGAATTGAGCGTTTCTCGGGGGTTGAAGGAAAGAAAATTGCATACTGTATGGTCAATCTTAGACAGCAGGGAGCCCTTCCTCACACCTTTTGTTATATGGGGCCTGTGGGCAAACATGAGAAGCGACAGTAATAACCAAAAACTCACGTAGCCAATCAGATCCCTGTTTACTGCAGGCAAGTCAACAAAAAACATTCTGTTAGGTTTCAATGGATTTCTGCATTTCAGTGTTCATTTGTGCAATCTCCTTTCAATTTACAGACAATCCATTCAGTCTGGTAGACTGTGGTGTAATGCAGGCCATAGACGGGTCGTTTATCGGCTGAATTTTCATCCGCAGAAAAAATCGGCCGATAATCACGCCGTTAGTGGGGCCAGCCCGTCGGCCGTTTTTCGCAGATCTTCTCGTTTATTTTTGTCGGTCATGCTGGAAAATCTGCAAAAAACGGCTGTTTTTAGCGGACCTGGGTGGCATGTCGGCAACGGGACCGACCGATTTTTCATTTATCGGCCGATAAACGGCCCATCTATGGCCTGCCTAAGACGGTGGTACCTGACTGGGTAAGAACTAGATGGATTTTCTGGGTAAACATAGGTGCCTGTAAATGCTGAATCTGATTGTATAATCTTTGTCCATTGCACCTGAGATTTACTGAAGCCATGAGGGCAGGGGCGGACTGACCATTTGGAAACTCGGGCACTGCCCGAAGGCCCGGGGTCAGTAGGGGGCCCCATGAGATGCCCCTGGTACCTTTTTCATAGGCTTGTTTGAGTTTGGGCAATAACACACGGGCCCCATAATCCCCTATTGCCCGGGGGCCCCATGAGTTGTCAGTCCACCCCTGCATGAGGGCTTACATAAACCACCCTTTCACGTCATATCCAAGCATGCAGGTCCTTGTACTACATAATTCTTGTTCGATCCAAGAGTCGCCATACATGTTACAATCTGATCATGCAGTCTTTGTACAAAACCTACCTAATTTTATCCTATCAATTCGTATCTCACCGGGCAGCCACTTGCTCTACAGATCCAAAGGAGATTGTACAAATCAGATTGTAACCTGTGTGGTAAACTCGAAAGAGATTGTAAAGTGCAGCGATTGTACAATCAGATTGTAACACGTGTGGCCAGCTTAAGTCTTTGCCTTATTGAATGAGCTAGTGTGCCGCGGATAAGTGCACCATTTGCAGCGACAAATCAGAATGCGTGAGCAATGGAAGTCGTGTGGCGTCATTGTTCCTAATATTACTTTGTGTCTTCCTTATTTTCTTTTAAGAAAAGTTACTTACCGCCCCCCCCCCCCCCCTAATTATTTCAGGGTTTTTTTTTGCGGGTGCAAATCTTGCCGGTCTGATGACCATTCACCCCCCCCCCCCTTGGTTCTGAAGTGGTTACATACGCAACGGATTCATGGTCATAACGCAAAGTGCAGAAACACATCACAGCCAATCAGAACTTATCTTTCATGTTTCTGCTGACTGTAAGCTTCTCTTTTCTGATTGGCTGTTATGGTTTACAGCACTCCACTGCTGTTTGCGCTATGCTGAATTATGTTTTTTTTTTTTGGGGGGGGGGGGGTTTGTTTTTGTTTTTTTATCTCTTATTCCATTTCCATTTTAGTTTTTGGTCTTCTGGGGCAGGGAGGGGAAGAAATAAGAGTGTTATTATAAATACATATATTTTTTGGTGCAAGACGAGACCTTCTGTTTTTGAAACCGTCTGTAGAATAAAAGTTACAACTATTTTAAGACCGAATAAAATAGAGTGAATTATTTAAACAACATTGCTTGTGCTTTATTCCGAATGTGATCCTTCCACGCTCTGACCCCAAATGTCTGGACTCAGCGAGTGTCGTCTTGCAGGATGTTGTGGTTTATAGAGAATGTCACTAATTTCGTTTTCCTTTTTTTTTACTTTCTGATTTGTGGCTTGATTCTAAAAGCTGAACTCCAGCCTTCCCGTCAGTCCTTTCAATTTTTGAGGCTCGGCATCTCATGTGCGTGTTACTAAGACCCCGGGTGCAACTTGCAAATTGCATGCCGAGTCGCACCCTATTGTCCGCATTACAGCGGTCATATCGGTGCGGTTCCGACTTGGTCAGAGCCGATTTCTAATGTAGTACATGCACTCCTTTTGGTGCGATTTGCAGAGACATTTGTGTCAGATGTCTTGCAAATTGCAATGACATCCCGACTTTGAAATCATGGGACTTACAGTGAAGTTGCACGATTTCAAAGTCAGGATCAGGCATCACCTGCCTGGAGTTTGCATGTTCTCCCTGTGCCTGCGTAGGTTTCCTCCGGATACTCCGGTTTCCTTCCACACTCCAAAGACATGCTGGTAGGTTAATTGGCTCCTGTCTAAATTGTCCCTAGTATGTGTATGAATGAATGTAAGTTAGGGACCTTAGATTGTACACCCCTTGAGGGTTAGGGACTGATGTGAATGTACAATATATATGTAAAGTGCTGTGTAAACTGACAGCGCTATATACAGTGGGGCAAAAAAGTATTTAGTCAGCCACCAATTGTACAAGTTCTTCCACTTAAAAAGATGAGAGAGGCCTGTAATTGGCATCATAGGTAGACCTCAACTATGAGAGACAAAATGAGAAAACAAATCCAGACAATCACATTGGCTGATTTGGAAAGAATTTATTTGCAAATTATGATGGAAAATAAGTATTTGGTCACCTACAAACAAGCAAGATTTCTGGCTCTCACAGACCTGTACCTTCTTCTTTAAGAGGCTCCTCTGTCCTGCACTCATTACCTGTATCAATGGCACCTGTTTGAACTTGTTATCAGTATAAAAGACACCTGTCCACAACCTCAAACAGTCACACTCCAAACTCCACTATGGTGAAGACAAAAGAGCTGTCGAAGGACACCAGAAACAAAATTGTAGACCTGCACCAGGCTGGGAAGCCTGAATCTGCAATAGGCAAGCAGCTTGGTGTGAACAAATCAACTGTGGGAGCAATGTGAGGCCTCTCCGCGTCTGGGCCTTGATATTTGCGTGCAATTGAAAAAAAAAACGCACTGAGAGTGCACACCCTGCGCGCTCCCAGCACACATGTCCTGTATTCACGGAAAGGTCCCAATCTCCTCTTGTGATCGGGACCTTTCCCGATCATGTGATAGCGAATCACGGCGGTCACATGACCCTAAAACAACGCCCGCCTCCCAGCTTCTGAAGCCCTTAAAGGGTAGGGAGGCGCTGGCGCCAAGGGGTTAATATTCACAACCAACTCCTCCATCCATGTCTCCATGCTTTATTTTGCTGAGAAATAATTTTGAAAAACACCTCCTGGCATTTCTGGCAGCGGCCATCATAAGTAAGGGCAGATGATTCATGTAGCAGTTACTTCCTCAAATCCATCTGTCCTTGGCTCAGGCATCAGCTGAGCTAAGAACTTTCCCTCCCCTCCCGAAGTCTCCTGGGATGTATGACATCATTTGCCTAGGCATGGAAACCAGGAAGTAAATGAAGGAATGCAAAACAGTTAAAAGAAGTAAACATGATGTACTTTCCTATCTATTTAGTAATGCTAGCAGCATAAGGACTACAATGGTCAGTGTTGATTGAGAGAGTGAAGTTCTGCTTTAACCCCTTGACGCCGAGCGCAAGCAAATATGCAGCATCTGGGCCTTGACTTCGAGCGGCTGCATAGTTGAGAGCAATTAGAAAATATATATGTGCTGAGAGCGCGCGCTCCCAGCAAATATGTCTGTGACTCACGGAAAGGTCCTGATCTCCCCTTTCGATCGGGACCTTTTCCGATCATGTGACGGCGGTCACATGACCCTAAAATCCCGCCTGCCTCCCAGCTTCTGAAGCTCTTAAAGGGCCGGGAAGGTCAGCGCGAAGTGGTTAAGCAGCCCATAGATTATGCAATTTTCTTTTCTTTCTACCACTGGTTGAAGAAAAGAAAATCGCTTGATTCCCCCATCAACACAGTATTGATGTGGGAATTCCTCTCTGAACTCTATTTTGTTCTGTCGCTGAGGTGCCTTCCCTGCCTGTGGAACACAATGAACACTGCTGGTGGCTATAGCCACTGGCTGTGATTGCATGAAAAAAAAAAATTCAACTGGCTGGTTGTACTGAAATCGATCAATGGATCGACTTCAACACAACCAGCCCTGCCCATAGATGGATGGATTTGATCCATCTATGGCTGGTTTAAAAAGCAGTACTGAGGCAATGCAGGCACATCTAGCTGGTGGGATAGGCCAGCGGAGTGCTGTACATACAATGGCTTCATGAAAACTTCACAGCACTCTTCTGGCCCATCCCTCCAGACATTGCATAGAAAAGCACAGAGACCCAGTAATGATATCACTGGGTTTATAATAAGGTCCGAAAATATTTTATTTGAAAATTGAATTAGAATGTTGATTAAAGGGGGCTAGAGAAGGCAAAATATAAGCAAATTAAACTTCAACTTTAAAGTAAATGTCATATAAAATCCTAATAAATGTAATTTTGCTGATTTTTAAATCTTCCAGCTTTTATTAAAATAATCCCTGATGATCCTGCCATGAAGAGCCTGTGTTCAGGGGCTTCCTATGCCAGGGCATCAATGTTGTGTGGATACAAATGGAGATACAGAAAAAGGGCGCACCGACCTAGTGCATTATCGTTTAAAATAATTTATTGAAGAAACAAAAATAGGTATCATACTCACAATGGACATAATAACACAGGCATGTCAAACTGAACAAGGTGTATGATCCAAACAACATCTGAGTCCATACGATGGAACCCTGGATGACCAACTTTCTAACGCGTTTCGAGGACACAACCTCTTCCACAGAGCCAACACTACAGGAGTCTACACTTCTCTTTATATAAGTTGCTAAATGGTAACAAAAGGGCTGTATCAGAACCACCCGAAGGCGGAGCCCTACATCACATGACCCGTTAGCATCAAAATTGAACAAAAAAAAATTGTGTCCCTGTCCTTCAGTTGTGCTACTGCGTTGTCACACTCACACCGGCTTCCGATGGAGACTACAAGTGACCACATTTCAATACACAATATTCTGTTGTGGTTCTCTGTCACCATCAGGGAATCCACTCTGACTGCATGTAGGCGGGAAGTGGCTGAACTGAACGAAGATTCTGCTGATGACGGCACCCACAATGCACAGCTACTGCAGATCGAATAGCCAAACGGCAAGTTTAAGTCACATGACTCTGAACCGGCGAGATGAAAAGGCTCTTTATTGTACGCAGGTAAGATGCTGATTCTAAACCACCACGCACCTTCCCAAGTGACTTGCCTAATGTCTCCCTAAGGCCCATTCACATATCACACAGCATGTTCACGCTTGTGCTTTTTTTCCGGCACAAATGGGCTGCCCTATGCCCATTGGTTGCAAGCGGAAAATTAATGGCACCCAAAAATGAGTTGTGCGTTTTAATGCCATTTGGACTTGCAGGCAGAATCGTGGTGATTCTGTCCGCTATTCCAAAATGCTAAGTGTGAACGGGGCTTAATTTTGTAAAGGGAAAATATCCTATTTTGGATGAGTGGATATTTCGAATTATTGAAGTTTTTAAAGCTTTATTGCTCTAGTCATCTTCCAGGATGGCGCAACCAAGAACAGGAAACACAATCAACAAATGACAGTTTAAGATCCCTGCCCTTCCCTCCAATACTCAGTTTTTGATTGTGTTTTCCTAGCAGCAAAACACCTGTTTTATGTTTTTTTGGTGGACCTAAGGCCAGGGGTTGGTGGTCCCCCAAACCCGCCACCCCCGTGGGGTAATTAGCCTAGCCGGGGGGGAGGCAGGCTTTTACTCACCCACTCCAGGGGTCCCGCTTGTGCTGAGCTTCCCAGGCGCAGGCGGTGGGCCTGACATTCCAGGGTCGGGCACCTTCCTGCATCTTCCAAGGCAGCAGGGAGGCTTGTCAGGTGAGGACCGGGCTACGAGACGCTTCTCATGGGTATTCTGATGTCATAGGACACAGGAGATTGTCTTACCCTCTTTCTGTCAAAACCCTAGGAATGAAGGGGAAAAGAGTTTTCAATTTTTAGATGTCAGGCTGTATTTACTGACATATTTGAATAGGGTAAGTGACTTCAGGAAGTCGAGTCACCTTCTGATTTTGTTTAATGGTCCAAGGAAGGGACATCAGGCATCTAAGCCATCAATAGCTAGATGGATCAGACAAGCCATCTCCTTACCTTATGAGCAATCAGGAATTTCAGTTCCCTCTCACCTGAGGGCTCACTCTACTAGAGCGCTAGCGACCTCTTGGGTGGAGAGTGCCGGAGCATCGATTGAGCAGATCTGCCAAGCGGCCACATGGACAATCCAGGACACCTTTGTGAGACACTACATGGTAGAGTTGTTGTCACCTCAGGACCTGGCGTTCGGCAGGAAAGTATTACCGGCAGTGGTCCCGCCCTACGGTAGACCTGAGTTCCTTGCTTATCGTCTCAGGTGTGCCGTCCTGGAAGATGACTAGAGAAAGGTACCTGTTGCACTTTCCGGTAATGGTATTTCTGGAAAATCTTCCAGGACAGCAGGCCTACTTCCCGCCAGTGTCTGGTGTTGGGTATTTCAAGACAGAGTACCTTTCATGCACCAGGGCACCGGAATACTTATACAGGGTGCAGGAACATAACTTCCTTTTTTCAAAACGCAATAAAACCCATTTTATGAATCCGAATTCTTTTTATTGTCTTTAATAATGTAGGTACATATCTAAAGTTCTGTTTTACACAGTTTTGAAAATCATATCAGGTAGGTGATGCCCCCCATTGTCCATACACTGAATAAGTGAATTCAGACCGGTATGTGAACATGTTGGAGGAATTTGTTTTTCCACGACTTGATGAATTGGACTTAGGGGACATTTGGTTCCAACAGGACGGAGCAACGGCTCACACTTCAAGAGTATCAATGGCTGTTTTAAGGGAACACTTTCCGGAGCGCCTCATCTCAATAAGGGGCGATTTGGAGTGGCCAGCCCGCTCCCCCGATTTGGCCCCTTGCGACTTTTTTTTGTGGGGTTTTTTGAAATCCCGCGTTTATGTAAACCGTCCAAGGACCCTACAAGACCTGAAGGCCAACATCCGCGCAGAAATTGCCAACATACCCGCTGCTATGCTGGTAAGGGTCATGAAAAATGCCAGAAATCGGCTTATTCAGTGTATGGACAATGGGGGGCATCACCTACCTGATATGATTTTCAAAACTGTGCAAAACAGAACTTTAGATATGTACCTACATTATTAAAGACAATAAAAACAATTCTGATTCATAAAATGGGTTTTATTGCGTTTTGAAAAAAGGAAGTTATGTTGCTGCACCCTGTATAACTGAGGAGTGGAGGGAAGGATGGGGAAACTCTGTCAAGTGTTGATTCTTTCCTGTCAGGTGGAGCTAGTCATCTCTCGGGTGTGCCATCCTGGAAGATTTCCCAGAAATACCGTTACCGGGAAGTGTAACAGGTATTTTTTAGGTGATTTGACGTTCTTACAAACTCACTTGATCTGTATTTTTTCTTATCACATAGAGATTTGTAGATTAAGGATAGAGGATGCTGAACATCTCCCTGCTTAAAAGTTCACTATGCTACTTTTGCCAAAATTTGATCTCAGACCAATGTGTACACATATCTCAGGAGGCATATCGTTTCATTGAGAAAGGAAAGGTGGGGGACATACATAGTGCTGCATCCTCGGGAGGCTCACCGGCTGAACCAGGAAGAGCCAACAGGTCTCTCAATGCCACAATCAACATGGCGGTGCAGGGCCAAGAAGTGGCAGAAGCTGAGAATCTCAGTGGGACAAGGCTGCATTCTCTGAGTGGGTGAGTTTTGGAAATATGCTACCCAGACCACCGTGTAAGTGTTGAGAAAATAAGGGGGGGGGGGGGCAAAGATCTGCTTTAAGTTGGCAGAGTTGTTGCTTACATAGAGCTATGGTCTTCCCTGTGCAAGTGACCCCTCTGTTGAAAATGTAAAAAAAAAAAATACAACAATGGAAATCACCTTAACCACTTCCTGTCCGGACACTTTCACCCCCTTCCTGACCAGGGCAATTTTAAGCTTTCAGCACTATCACACTTTGAATGACAATTGCGCGGTCATGCAACACTGTACCCATATGAATTTTTTACCATTTTTTTGAGACAGATGAAGCTTTATTTTGGTGGTATTTATTCACCGCTGGGATTTTAATTTTTTTTGCTATGTAAATGAAAAAGTCCAAAAATTTTGAAAGAAAGTGTTTTTCTTATAAAATTTTGCAAATAAATAATCTTTCATCATAAATGTTGGCTGAAATGTTTTCCATTATCTTTTTAGTAAAAAAAAAAATAAGCCAAATTAGTTTATAACTAGAGATGAGCGAATCGAACATGGCGAAGTGGAATTCGTTTTGAATATTGGGAAATATTCGATTCGCGCCGAATCCGAAAATTAGCCAACTTCGGATGCACGAATCGAATTTTCCCAAAAATGGCGGCGACATGTGTGGCGACGGAGCGGGGATCTCTGGGAAGGCGCGCAGACAAGGCGCGCTGACCCATAATGCATTCATTCATGACATGTGATCGCATTAGCCAATCAGCAGCCAGCCAGCCAGCATTGTGTAATGGTGGAGCTATAAATTGCGGCCATCTTACAGTTCTCCATTAGCCTGCGGTCATTCAAGAGAGACAGACCTGTCTGTATTAGGGACAGAGTTAGGGCAAAAGAGACTTTAGGGCCACAGAATTGTTACTTAGGGACACAGAATCGTTACTTAGGGACACAGAATCGTTACTCAGGGACACAGAATTGTTAATCAGGGACAAAGAATTGTTACTCAGGGACAGACACAGAATTGTTACTGAGGGACACAGAATTGTTACTGAGGGACACAGAATTGTTACTCAGGGACACAGAATTGTTACTCAGGGACAGACACAGAATTGTTACTGAGGGACACAGAATTGTTACTGAGGGACACAGAATTGTTACTAAGGGACACAGAATTGTTACTCAGGGACAGACACAGAATTGTTACTGAGGGACACAGAATTGTTACTGAGGGACACAGAATTGTTACTCAGGGACACAGAATTGTTACTGAGGGACAGACACAGAATTGTTACTGAGGGACACAGAATTGTTACTGAGGGACACAGAATTGTTACTGAGGGACACAGAATTGTTACTCGGGGACACAGAATTGTTACTCAGGGACACAGAATTGTTACTCGGGGACACAGAATTGTTACTCAGGGACAGACACAGAATTGTTACTCAGGGACAGACACAGAATTGTTACTGAGGGACAGACACAGAATTGTTACTGAGGGACACAGAATTGTTACTGAGGGACACAGAATTGTTACTCAGGGACACAGAATTGTTACTCAGGGACAGACACAGAATTGTTACTGAGGGACACAGAATTGTTACTCAGGGACACAGAATTGTTACTCGGGGACACAGAATTGTTACTCAGGGACAGACACAGAATTGTTACTAAGGGACACAGAATTGTTACTGAGGGACACAGAATTGTTACTCAGGGACAGACACAGAATTGTTACTGAGGGACACAGAATTGTTACTCAGGGACACAGAATTGTTACTCAGGGACAGACACAGAATTGTTACTGAGGGACACAGAATTGTTACTGAGGGACACAGAATTGTTACTCAGGGACACAGAATTGTTACTCAGGGACACAGAATTGTTACTCAGGGATAGACACAGAACTGTTACTGAGGGACACAGAATTGTTACTGAGGGACACAGAATTGTTACTAAGGGACACAGAATTGTTACTCAGGGACACAGAATTGTTACTCAGGGACAGACACAGAATTGTTACTGAGGGACACAGAATTGTTACTGAGGGACACAGAATTGTTACTGAGGGACACAGAATTGTTACTCAGGGACACAGAATTGTTACTGAGGGACACAGAATTGTTACTCAGGGACACAGAATTGTTACTCAGGGACAGACACAGAATTGTTACTCAGGGACACAGAATTGCTACTCAGGGACAGACACAGAATTGTTACTCAGAGACACAGAATTGTTACTCAGGGACACAGAATTGTTACTGAGGGACACAGAATTGTTACTCAGGGACAGACACAGAATTGTTACTCAGGGACACATAATTGTTACTCAGGGACACAGAATTGTTACTGAGGGACACAGAATTGTTACTCAGGGACACAGAATTGTTACTCAGGGACACAGAATTGTTACTCAGGGACAGACACAGAATTGTTACTCAGGGACACAGAATTGTTACTCAGAGACACAGAATTGTTACTGAGGGACACAGAATTGTTACTCAGGGACACAGAATTGTTACTCAGGGACAGACACAGAATTGTTACTCAGGGACACAGAATTGTTACTCAGGGACACAGAATTGTTACTCAGGGACAGACACAGAATTGTTACTCAGGGACACAGAATTGCTACTCAGGGACAGACACAGAATTGTTACTCAGGGACACAGAATTGTTACTCAGGGACACAGAATTGTTACTTAGGGACACAGAATTGTTACTCAGGGACAGACACAGAATTGTTACTCAGGGACACAGAATTGTTACTCAGGGACACAGAATTGTTACTGAGGGACACAGAATTGTTACTCAGGGACACAGAATTGTTACTCAGGGACAGACACAGAATTGTTACTCAGGGACACAGAATTGTTACTCAGGGACACAGAATTGTTACTCAGGGACACAGAATTGTTACTCAGGGACAGACACAGAATTGTTACTCAGGGACACAGAATTGTTACTCAGGGACACAGAATTGTTACTGAGGGACACAGAATTGTTACTCAGGGACAGACACAGAATTGTTACTCAGGGACACAGAATTGTTACTCAGGGACACAGAATTGTTACTCAGGGACACAGAATCGTTGAATTAAAGAGTATGTCAGACAACACGCAGAGGAGTGGCAGAGGAGGCTATGTTTCAGGAGCGAGCAGACGTGGCAGCAGAGGAAGGGGTCGAGGCAGCACTAGTCGCAGTCAGAGGCCAGTGCTCTTGGTGTCATCTAGCGGTCGTGTCTCCACCGACAACCCTGCCGTCATCGATTGGTTGGCTCTGTCGTCTTCCTCTTCCCAGGTCACCTCTGACACCTACAGCCAACGGTCGGTGGGTACGGCAGACACAACCATTAGTTGGCATGGCCCAGGAGCAAGCCCACTGAAATCACGTGTCCTCTACCTGCCCCTGTCCTTTGGTGTTCCCTCACCAAGCGAAGTATCGCATGCTGTGGGCTCAGCCCCACTGTACAGTGAGGAAGAGCTAACAGAGGGCGGTCAGGAACGGGGGGAGACATCCGCCTCTTCAGCAGCCAGGCGAAGAAGTACTGGCGAGGAGAGTGGCTCGGTAGCCGGTCTAGAGACAGGTCTGTCTCCTGACCCACACGCAGCCGAGGGGGCTAGTAGTGAGGCGGAGACCCTAATTGATGATGATGAGGCTGATCGCACTTGGCAGCCTCGTCGTCATCAGGCTATTGCTTCCGCATCATCAGGAGAAGAGGGTGCCAGCTTGGCAGCGAGCAAAACAGTCGGTGGGTTGCCCAGGAGGCAGCAGGGTCGCAGCAGTGTCAGTGGAGGCAAACGGCCACGGAGTAGAGCACAAGCTCCACTGCAGCCTACCACCACGGCCAGTAGTGGTGCCGGTGTGCACGGAGGAAGTAGCAGTCAGCCAGTGAGGAGTTGCGGGGGCAAAGTTTCCTACTCGGCGGTGTGGCAATTTTTCGTCAAGCCGCCCGAGGAAGTAAACGTAGCCGTATGTCGACTATGTGGCCAGAAAGTCAAGCGTGGCCAGGGGGCCCATGTTGGGACTACAGCGTTGCGTCAGCATATGCAGCGTCGCCATTCGGTGGCCTGGGAAAACCGTGATAAAGATACGGCGGTTCTGCCTGCCCCAGCCCCCGCTCCATCACCCGCTCCGTTACTTGCTCCGTCACCCGACGTCAATCGCCCTCTATCAGCCAGTCAAGGCTCCAACACCTCTGCTGAGGGGAGTTGTCGCTTGTTGGCATCTTCCGCTCGTTCAGATGCGCCTTCTCCTGCTACTCCTCTTCACGGATTCCGTCAGCAGTCTTTCTTGGAATCCGTTTCCAAGAGACAACAGTTTGCGAGCACGCACCCGACGGTGCAGAAGCTGAACGTCCTCCTGTCCAAGTTGCTGGTGCTGCAGTCCCTCCCTTTCCAAGTGGTGGACTCAGCACCTTTCCGAGAAATGATGGCTTGTGCCGCGCCGCGGTGGAGAGTGCCAAGCCGGAATTTCTTCGCCAAAAAGGCAGTGCCAGCCCTGCATTCACATGTAGAAGAGATGGTGGGCCAGTCTTTGAGCATGTCGGTCTCTGCCAAAGTGCACGGCAGCGCCGACGTGTGGAGCTGTAACTACGGTCAGGGACAGTACATGTCATTTACGGCCCACTGGGTGAACGTGGTGCCGGCACAGCCGCACCAGCAACTTGGACAGGTCACGCCGCTTTTGCCTCCACGTTTGCACGTCCTTGGTCCAGAAAAGATGTCCGCCTCTACCACCTCTTCTTCCGCCGTGTCCTCAGCCGCCACCCCCGTGCCAAGTCCCATTACCCGACCGGCATATCACATGTGCAGGGCGCAACGGTGTCACGCTGTGCTGCACCTGGTATGCCTTGGCGAACGTAGTCACACAGGGGAGGAACTTCTGAGTGTAATGAACAGAGAAATCGACAGATGTCTGTCTCCGCGCAAACTGAAAATCGGAACCATGTTGACCGACAACGGAAAGAACATGGTGTCTGCTCTGCGTCAAGGAAGGTTGTGCCATGCGCCATGCATGGCTCACGTGTTCAATCTGGTTGTCAAGCGGTTCCTAAAATCCACCATCCCACTGCAAGACATCCTTAAAATGTCACGTAAACTTTGCATGCATTTCAGCCATTCCTACACCGCAAAGCACACCCTCCTTGAGCTGCAGCGGCAGAACGGAATTCCACATCATCGCCTGATCTGCGACGTTGCAACAAGCTGGAATTCAATCCTACATATGTTAGACCGCCTTTACGAACAGCGAAAGGCCATCACAGATTTCCTGATGTTAAAAGCGGATAAAGGTACTCCCCTGTGTAACTTAGATGTCAGCCATTGGCAGCTCATGCGTGACACCTGCCGCTTGCTCAGGCCCTTTGAGGAGGCCACGCTATTCGTGAGTCGGCAGGACTATGGGATGAACGACGTCATTCCTCTGTTGCACGTCCTGGAACAAATGCTGTTAACAATGGCTGGTCAGGGTGCGGTAGACGTGGCGCACAGATCTCAACGCCACATGACCCCTGTGGGGGCAGGACAGGAAGAGGAGGAGGTAGAGGAGGACATTGGCTCAGGAATTATTGAGTGAAATGGGTGGTTTTTCCACTCAGCGGACAGGAGTGGAGGAGCAGGAGCATCTGGTAGAAGAGGAGGAGGAGACAGAGGACCCAGACGCACCGTGGCAGTATGCTGTGGCGATGGAGGCAGGGAGTCCCTCGCATTCTTTGGCACAAATGGCCCATAGCATGCTCGGTTGCTTGCGTAGCGACAGCCGAATAATAACCATCAGACAGAGGGATGACTTTTGACTGTCCACCTTGTTGGACCCTCGCTACCGTTCAAAAATGGTGGCCTTTTTCACACCTGCTGAGAGGGAGGCCAAAATAACGTACTATAAAAACCACCTATGTAGTCAGTTGGTCTCTGCCTTTCTGCGCCAACGTCCATCCTCAAACACTGTGGGCCCTGTGCGCTCGCGTTCCGCTGCCATGGCAGCAGGGGAGGGGTGGGGTGGTAGGAGCAGTGGCAGCTCCACCAGCAGCGGCTGCCTCAGTCTGCAGTCGATGATGAGTAGCTTTCTTCACCAGCGCAGTGAGGAAACTACTAACCAGCCGCAGCAGCAGCAGCATCAGGTGGACCTGGAGCAGGACCTCAAACAACAGGCTTGGGCCTACTTGGACAGCACCCTGCCAACCAAGGTAGACAATCCCCTTGACTACTGGGCAACGAAACTTGACCTTTGGCCCCAACTAGCTGAATTTGCCCTTGAAAGGCTGTCATGCCCGGCCAGTAGCGTGGCATCGGAGCGCGTGTTTAATGCGGCAGGAGGTATTGTAACTCCGCGGAGGACACGACTGTCCACCCAAAGTGTGGAGAGACTCACGTTTGTGAAAATGAATCAGGCGTGGATTAGTCTGGATTTCAAACCACCAGTTCCTGACACAACTGACTAAATCCGCCATGAATCATGCCCCAAACATGTTATTATTTTTAACATAGGCCTCTGTATGGCCTTCAATTTAAGCTGCTTACGCTTCGCCACTCTGCCATGGGCCCCTGTACCGCCTCCTCTTGCTGCTGCCAGGTCCAGAGTGTCTCATGGGTCCCTGTACGGCCTCCCATTGCTGCTGTCTCCATCGCCACACTCTGCCATGTGCCACTTTCAGGTCTCCTCACACTGCTGGTGGGTTCCATTTTGTCATAGGGTGCTGGCAGATTACGGGCCTCCCATTGCTGCTGCCAGGCCCGTAATCTGCCATGGGCCCCCGTACCGCCTCCTCATGCTGCTGCCAGGTCCAGAGTGTCTCATGGGTCCCTGTACGGCCTCCCATTGCTGCTGTCTCCATCGCCACACTCTGCCATGTGCCACTTTCAGGTCTCCTCACACTGCTGGTGGGTTCCATTTTGTCATAGGGTGCTGGCAGATTACGGGCCTCCCATTGCTGCTGCCAGGCCCGTAATCTGTCATGGGCCCCTGTACCGCCTCCTCATGCTGCTGCCAGGCCCGTAATCTGTCATGGGTCCCTGTACGGCCTCCCATTGCTGCTGTCTCCATCGCCACACTCTGCCATGTGCCACTTTCAGGTCTCCTCACACTGCTGGTGGGTTCCATTTTGTCATAGGGTGCTGGCAGATTACGGGCCTCCCATTGCTGCTGCCAGGCCCGTAATCTGCCATGGGCCCCTGTACCGCCTCCTCATGCTGCTGCCAGGCCCGTAATCTGTCATGGGTCCCTGTACGGCCTCCCATTGCTGCTGTCTCCATCGCCACACTCTGCCATGTGCCACTTTCAGGTCTCCTCACACTGCTGGTTGGTTCAATTTTGTCATAGGGTGCTGGCAGATTACGGGCCTCCCATTGCTGCTGCCAGGCCCGTAATCTGTCATGGGCCCCTGTACCGCCTCCTCATGCTGCTGCCAGGTCCAGAGTGTGTCATGGGTCCCTGTACGGCCTCCCATTGCTGCTGTCTCCATCGCCACACTCTGCCATGTGCCACTTTCAGGTCTCCTCACACTGCCGGTGGGTTCCATTTTGTCATAGAGTGCTGGCAGATTACGGGCCTCCCATTGCTGCTGCCAGGCCCGTAATCTGCCATGGGCCCCCGTACCGCCTCCTCATGCTGCTGCCAGGTCCAGAGTGTGTCATGGGTCCCTGTACGGCCTCCCATTGCTGCTGTCTCCATCGCCACACTGTGCCATGTGCCACTTTCAGGTCTCCTCACACTGCTGGTGGGTTCCATTTTGTCATAGGGTGCTGTATGGCCTCCCATTGCTGCTGCCTCCACTGCCACACTGTGGCTCCACACTCTGGTTTTGCCCTGTGACTGCCCAAATGAGTGAAGTGTGCGGTGATTCTAAGATCGACGGCACTCATCTGCATGTCATACTGACTGACAGTATTATTTCTCTTCCCCAGCAGACTCCAAGGGCATTTAAATTAAAGGTACAGTGTTCTGCACTAATATAAAGGCTCTCTGAAGCCTAGAAACACCCTTTTTATAAGTTAAATTCGCAGCGAATATATATTCGACTCGAATCGAATTTATTCCGCGAATTCGCCGAATCAGCCGAATCCAATTTTTGAATACTTCGCTCATCTCTATTTATAACCAAAAATTATAATTTTTAAACATTTTTTTTACATTTTTATTTTATTTTTTTATATTATTATTTATGTTTTTTTTTACATACTGTCACCCTAGCAGTACAGTGTCACCATGATTTTTTTTTTTTTTTTTTTTTACAGTGATTGCTTTTACACCCATATAGGATGTAAAAGCAATCATTTCTCTTTCTCTCTGTCTGCATTCTTGCAGCCATTGAGAACTACTGAGTGAGCTGTGATTGGTCACAGCTTGTGTCAGGAATGGACTGGCCAGCAATGGTGGGACTCGCCTGCCTTATGGGCTGCAGTACCAGGGCTGGCCAGCGGGTGCTCCCAGCAATCAGAGACTCAACCTTGCAGCCAGCTAAACACCTGAAACTGCTTATACTGGTGTATTTAAGGGATGGCCAGACCTGCAGACTCTGCCTTGGTGTGTGTTTTTCCTGGGCCCTGTATCCTGTTCCTGCATCCTGTCCCTGTCCCTGTCCCTGTCTTGTTGCTGACCCTGCCTGATCTGACCTCTGCTGACTTCTCCTGCTCTGACCCCGGCTCGTTCCTGACCATCCCTCTGCCTGACCCTCTGTACCACGCTGCCCGCTACCTGCTGAACCTGGCTTGTGACCCCGACCATTCTCCGCTTGCTCCCCCTGTACCTACCTGCCCGATTGATATTGACCCGGCCTGCCTGACGACGCTTGCATTGTATGTACTGTTATCTGTGGGTGGTTTGGTTTGGTTCGTTTGCACTGTGTTATGTTTTAGTATTGCACTGCGTTTATGTTTGTATTGTTAGTGTCAATAAATTATATTGTTTATAACTTATCTGAAGTCTGCGTTTCCCTGCGTCAGTCACACACCTCTGGTCACACCCGGGAGCCCTGACAGCTTGTCACATGGTACAAGGCTGTTGTGAATAGCTTTGTACCATGTGACCTCTGTGATCATTCACAGATTTCACACGTAGTAAGCAATGATGTCACAAGTGACATCTTGCTTACTACTTTGCATGTGATCACTGATTGGCCTATCAGTGATCACATGATCGGGACCTCATACAGAGGTCCCGTCCGACGATCGGTGTTTCACTGTGTCCAGAGGACACAGCGGGCACCAGATCGCGGTGCTGCGCGCTCCCAGGGAGCGCGCACAGCTAGAAATGGTGGGTGCCGTTTATGAACTGCAACCCACCCCTGGAGTGCCACTGCCCTGCCGTTTATAAACAGGAGGCAGACGGCAAGTGGTTAAAGGTCCGGCCAAAACTTTTTTTTGAACGCTTTATTAAAAGATTTATCTAAACTCCCATAGTATTAAGGTTTTCCTGCTATCACACCCCTACCCTCTTCCGAAATTCGAATAGAAAACATTTGAATGCTAATTTAAATTTTCCGAATTCGGTCTACTTGAATTTGAATCGAATTTGAAAATGAAACTAATTTGAAACCAAATTAAACAAATTTAATGAAATAATTAAACGAATCAAAACTAAACTAAACAAATGTTTTTGTTCTGCACATGTCTAGTAATTCCTATCCTCATATTGATCAGCGGTTCCAAAATAATAACTACTGCAGTAGGGAGCAGACATAGAGTAAAATAGAATAGAAAAAAAACCAACATAATAGAATATAACTGTCTTCTGAAATTCGAATTTTGAATAGAATATAAAAGAATAGAATAGACAATAGAATAGAAAAGCAACAGAACAGAATACAATATAAAAGAGCAGAACAGAATAAAAAGAATAGTGTAAAATAGAATATAACAGTCTTCTGAAAATTGAATTTTGAATAGAATATACAATAAAAGAATAGAATAGATTAGAAAAGACAACAGAATAGAATACAATAGAAAAGAAAAATACAATAGAATTTCAATAGAATAAAACTGTCTTTTGCATTTCGAATAGAATATATTTGAATGGAATAGAATTCAACAGAAGAGAATAAAGCAGAATATAACCTGTTGTTTGAATAGAATACATTAGAATAGAAAATAAGAGAATAGAATATAAAACACAATAGAATAAAATAGAATTATTATTATACAGGATTTATATAGCGCCAACAGTTTGCTCAGCGCTTTACAATATAACGGGAGACAATACATCAATAATACAGTTCAATACAAGAGGGATAGGAGGGCCCTGATCCTGGGAGCTTACAATCTATGTTTTGAGAACACAGTGATTACTGCTAGCGGATATAATAGCCACTGGCAATAATTGCATATAGAATCCATCAGGCTGGTTCTACCCAAGTTGATTGATCAATCAACTTGGGTACATTCAGCCTGCCCATACATGGTTTCAAATCTCGGCTGGTTCCTGCTGAACTAATGGAGATTTGAACCATCTATGGCCGGCTTAACACATTTTACTTTAGATACAAACTATACCATGTCTGCAGTTAGTGCCAAACTCAAACCAAAACTTTTGTTTTAGTTTTGGATAGAAAGAAGGACTGGAATTTCAGTCAGGTTTTATTTGCTGTAGAAGTCCCTATTGGGGAGAGATACCCACGTTTCCCATCTCTGTGATGGGGACAGAGACAGAAACAAATTTATTTAGTAGAGTCTAGAACAGGGGTGGGCAAACTTTTTGACTTGAGGGCCGCAATGGGTTCATATATTGGACCCGGGGGCCGGACCAAGAGTAGATGAATGATGTGTATGTGTCATCCATAGTAAGTATAGTAACATTCCCCCATAGTAAGCATAGTAATTAATCCCCCATATAGTAATTAATCCCCCATATAGTAATTCATCCCCCATAGTAATTCATCCCCCACATAGTAATTCATCCCCCATAGTAATTCATCCCCCATATAGTAATTCATCCCCCATATAGTAATTCATCCCCCATATAGTAATTCATCCCCCATAGTAATTCATCCCCCATAGTAATTCATCCCCCATATAGTAATTCATCCCCCATAGTAATTCATCCCCCATATAGTAATTCATCCCCCCTATAGTAATTCATCCCCCATATAGTAATTCATTCCCCATATTAAGTCCCCAAGTCCCCCCTGTGTCAATTCACTTACCTTTGCTCCGCGCGTTCCTCTCGCCGTGTTCGCGCGCCGTTCCGGTGTAGCATGAAAATCTGTCTCCTATGAGGATCTGTCCCCCTCGACGTATCTGCGCATGTGCCAGTTTCAGGCATTAGCAGCCGATCGGCGATCTCCGGCACATGCGCAGATACGTCGCGGTCTTCAGGGCGGACTGTGAGTGGAGCCTAGCTCCGCGGGCCGGATTAAAAGGTCCGCCGGGCCGTATACGGCCCACGGGCCGTAGTTTGCCCATTGCTGGTCTAGAAGGATTGAGGAATCAGGGTTTTTACTGCTCTCTGTTTCTTCCTGTCTCAGTCCCACCCGCACCCTTTCATTTCTTGTTCTTTTGTCACTGGGAGAGGAACTTACAGGAAATCCTAAGGTTCTTTCACATGAGCATCATCAGTTCTGTCACAAAAACTGATTAGAAAAAAAGCATGAAAACTAAATCCTTTTACATTAGTTTATAATTTCGTTTTCAGTTCAGTTTGGTTCTGTTTACATCAGTATACATCCGATTTTCACTCAATTTCTTTTTTCAGTAGAGATAGTAGACAAAAATATAAATCAAAAATATTTCTTGCCTAAAAACAGACATAAATGGAATGGACATAGGTGTCCATGGACATAACATTATACTGTATAATGGTCGCATGATCACAAAAATGGAAAAGGAAGCAAACCTTTTCTGATTTTTAATGCGAACATAAACGGACTTGGATGTAAGTGGATCTAAACAGACCAATAATTAAGTCCATTTATTTCTGCCAGCTCACAGACCTACATTGAACTTCAGTCTGAATCCATCTCAAAAACTGAGAAACGGAGCCAGATTGGACACGTGTGAAAGGGACCCTAGCAAGAATACAGTCAAAAACCTTAAAAGAAGTTCAGACCCCTCTGTTGAAAATGTAAAAAAAAAAAAAAATACAACAATGGAAATCACCTTAAAGGTCCGGCCAAAACTTTTTTTTTTTTTTGAACGCTTTATTAAAAGATTTATCGAAACTCCCACAGTATTCAGGTTTTCCTGCTATCACACCCCTACCCTCTTCCGAAATTCGAATAGAAAAAATTTGAATGCTGATTTAAATTTTTCGAATTCGGTCGACTTGAATTTGAATCGAATTAGAAAATGAAACAAATTTTGAAACCAAATTAAACGAATTTAACGAATCAAAACTAAACTAAACAAATGTTCTGCACACGTCTGGTAATTCCTATCCTAATATTGATCAGCGGTTCTAAATGAACAACTACTGCAGTAGGGAACAGACACAAGAAGATACACTCCGAATCCTTCCAAATCACTGTTCGGTTTATTCAGTGCAATGGAACTACATGGGCAGTAGGTGGTATCTCAGCCGACATGTATGGGGGGGGGGGGGGTGTCAGGATATTTGTAGTGCTCCTTTCCATTTTTTGTGCACAGGTGAACTTACACTTTAAGTTTTAGTTAAGATTCCTTTTAACATGCAGAATTCCAACCGACGCTGAATTTTCCTGTACAGAAAAGTCTTGTTTGTAGCAATTCCTCAAATTTCTATTGTCCTAATGCAGATTAGAAATATTAAACCTGATTCTGTATATGTTTTTACTTCCAAAAGCCCCATTTTCCTTGGCTCTGGGTTTTTTTTCTTTAAATGGCCTCTTTAACCCTGGGTAGCCAATCTTCATTCAAATCTTCTGACATTTTGTGGGTATCTCTGTTCTTCAAGTATGCAAGGTTGTTATAATTCAGTGCCAGGTTTTGCCTTCTGTCCCACACATTTCCAAGGAGATGTTTGGTTTCCTTGGTGCTTAGCTGCCCTCTAGAGGCAAAAGTGTGATACTGCTTCTGTTTTCAACATCGAACTACCAGACAGAAAGTTCTTGAGGTGCTGGATGTATTCTGGTGTGCACAGTATGGCATGCTATCAATCAGAGGCGGACTGACAACTCATGGGGCCCCCGGGCAATCGGGGATCATGGGGCCCCTGTGTCCTTGCCCAAACTGAAAAAAGCCTATGAAAAAGGTACCAGGGGCATCTCATGGGGCCCCCTACTGACCCCGGGCTCTCGGGCAGTGCCTGAGTTTCCAAATGGTCAGTCCGCCCCTGCTATCAATATACCTGTTGCCTAAAAAAAAAGGAAAAGTTACTAAACCCACAACAGTACAATCAGTCTGTAGATGCAGCAAAGCATGCTTGTTATACTCACTGTGGTACCTAAGGGGTTAATCCTCTGCATTGTTTAAAAAGGATGTTTGATCCTGACTTCACTGATCCTCCCCTTCTTCTATTGTCCCCTCTCTAATCTCCTGATAAGACATATTGCGTGGTGTCACTCTGCACATGCTTAGTCTGTGTATTACTAGAGAGTTTTTATTTCTTTTTTTTATTCTTGGAAGAATGCATGTTATCAGCACAGAGCCAATCAGCACTGTCCAGGCAGGGGGTCAGGAGTTATGTAGTCTCATAGGACAGTGAGCAGAGAATGAGAACTCCTCCTATAAGCTTTAATCAGTGCTCTGCTGGACACTGATAGAAGTCGCAAGACTGCTATATACTGCTGATGAGAAGTTATTTAGCAGTTTATATTTACTAAAATAATTGCATTTCCATGTTCTATGTACTGTAGGAGACCAGATATAGAGAATGCAGGGTCTGGGGAGACCAGAAATAGAGAATGCAGGGTCCGGGGAGACCAGATATAATGAATGCAGGGTCCCGGGAGACCAGATATAGTGAATGCAGGGTCCGAGGAGACCAGAGAGAGCGGATATAGTGAATGCAGTGTCTGGGGAGAGCAGATCTAATGAATGCAGGGTTCGGGGAGACTGGATATAGTGAACGCAGGGTCCGGGGAGACCGGATATAGTGAATGCAGGGTCTGGGGAGACCGGATATAGTGAATGCAGGGTCCTGGGAGAGTGGATATAGTTAATGCAGGGTCCAGGGAGACCAGATATAGTGAATGCAGGGTCCTGGGAGGCCGGATATAGTGGATGCAGGGTCCGGGGAGAGCGGATATAGTGAATGCAGGGTCCGGGGAGACCGGATATAGTGAATGCAGGGTCCGGGGAGACCGCATATAGTGAATGCAGGGTCCGGGGAGACTGGATATAATGAATGCAGGGTCCGGGAAGAACAGATATAGGGAATGCAGGGTCCGGGGAGATCAGATATAGTGAATGCAGGGTCCGGGGAGACTGGATATAGTGAATGCAGGGTCCGGGGAGACCGGATATAGTGAATGCAGGGTCCGGGGAGAGCGGATATAGTGAATGCAGGGTCCTGGGAGACCGGATATAGTGAATGCAGGGTCCGGGGAGAGCGGATCTAGTGAATGCAGGGTCTGGGGAGAGTGGATCTAGTGAATGCAGGGTCCAGGGAGAGCGGATCTAGTGAATGCAGGGCCTGAGGAGACCGGATATAGTGAATGCAGGGTCCGGGGAGACCAGATATAGTGAATGCAGGGTCCAGGGAGACCGGACATAGAGAATGCAGGGTCCTGGGAGAGTGGCTATAGTGAATGCAGGGTCCAGGGAGACCAGATATAGTGAATGCAGGGTCCGGGGAGACGCTCTCCCCGGACCCTGCATTCACTATATCTGGTCTCCCAGGACCCTGCATTCACTATATCTGCTCTCCCCGGACCCTGCATTCACTATATCCGCTCTCCCCGGACCCTGCATTCACTATATCCGGTCTCCCCGGACCCTGCATTCACTATATCTGATCTCCCCGGACCCTGCATTCACTATATCTGATCTCCCCGGACCCTGCATTCACTATATCTGATCTCCCCGGACCCTGCATTCATTATATCCAGTCTCCCCGGACCCTGCATTCACTATATCCGTTCTCCCCGGACCCTGCATTCACTATATCCGGCCTCCCAGGACCCTGCATTCACTATATCCGGTCTCCCTGGACCCCGCATTAACTATATCCACTCTCCCAGGACCCTGCATTCACTATATCCGGTCTCCCCAGACCCTGCATTCACTATATCCGCTCTCCCCGGACCCTACATTCACTAGATTTGCTCTCCCTGGACGCTGCATTCACTAGATCCTCTCTCCACGAACCCTGCATTCATTAGATCTGCTCTCCCCAGACAATGCAGGGTCCGGGGAGACCAGATATAGTGAATGCAGGGTCCCGGGAGACCAGATATAGTGAATGCAGGGTCCGAGGAGACCAGAGAGAGCGGATATAGTGAATGCAGTGTCTGGGGAGAGCAGATCTAATGAATGCAGGGTTCGTGGAGAGCGGATCTAGTGAATGCAGGGTCCAGGGAGAGCGGATCTAGTGAATGTAGGGTCCGGGGAGAGCGGATATAGTGAATGCAGGGTCTGGGGAGACCGGATATAGTGAATGCAGGGTCCTGGGAGAGTGGATATAGTGAATGCAGGGTCCTGGGAGAGTGGATATAGTTAATGCGGGGTCCAGGGAGACCGGATATAGTGAATGCAGGGTCCTGGGAGGCCGGATATAGTGAATGCAGGGTCCGGGGAGAGCGGATATAGTGAATGCAGGGTCTGGGGAGACCGGATATAGTGAATGCAGGGTCCGGGGAGACTGGATATAATGAATGCAGGGTCCGGGGAGATCAGATATAGTGAATGCAGGGTCCGGGGAGATCAGATATAGTGAATGCAGGGTCCGGGGAGACCGGATATAGTGAATGCAGGGTCCGGGGAGAGCGGATATAGTGAATGCAGGGTCCGGGGAGAGCGGATATAGTGAATGCAGGGTCCGGGGAGAGCGGATATAGTGAATGCAGGGTCCGGGGAGAGCGGATATAGTGATTGCAGGGTCCTGGGAGACCGGATATAGTGAATGCAGGGTCCGGGTAGAGTGGATCTAGTGAATGCAGGGTCCAGGGAGAGCGGATCTAGTGAATGCAGGGTCCGAGGAGACCGGATCTAGTGAATGCAGGGTCTGGGGAGAGTGGATCTAGTGAATGCAGGGTCCGGGGAGAGCGGATCTAGTGAATGCAGGGTCCGAGGAGACCGGATATAGTGAATGCAGGGTCTGGGGAGAGCGGATATAGTGAATGCAGGATCCGGGGAGACCAGATATAGTGAATGCAGGGTCCGGGCAGACTGGACATAGAGAATGCAGGGTCCTGGGAGAGTGGCTATAGTGAATGCAGGGTCCAGGGAGACCAGATATAGTGAATGCAGGGTCCGGGGAGACGGGATATAGTGAATGCAGGGTCCGGGGAGAGCGGATATAGTGAATGCAGGGTCCGAGGAGACCGGATATATTGAATGCAGGATCCGGGGAGACCGGACATAGAGAATGCAGGGTCCGGGGAGATGGGATATAGTGAATGCAGGGTCCGGGGAGAGCGGATATAGTGAATGCAGGGTCCAGGGAGACCAGATATAGTGAATGCAGGGTCCGGGGAGAGCGGATCTAGTGAATGCAGGGTCTGGGGAGAGTGGATCTAATGAATGCAGGGTCCGGGGAGAGCGGATCTAGTGAATGCAGGGCCTGAGGAGACCGGATATAGTGAATGCAGGGTCCAGGGAGACCGGATATAGTGAATGCAGGGTCCGGGGAGACCAGATATAGTGAATGCAGGGTCCAGGGAGACCGGACATAGAGAATGCAGGGTCCTGGGAGACCAGATATAGTGAATGCAGGGTCCAGGGAGACGGGATATAGTGAATGCAGGGACCGGGGAGACCAGATATAGTGAATGCAGGGTCCCGGGAGACCAGATATAGTGAATGCAGGGTCCGGGGAGAGCAGATCTAATGAATGCAGGGGTCGTGGAGAGCGGATCTAGTGAATGCAGGGTCCAGAGAGAGCAGATATAGTGAATGTAGGATCCGGGGAGACCGGATAAAGTGAACGCAGGGTCCGGGGAGACCAGATATAGTGAATGCAGAGTCCAGGGAGAGCAGATCTAATGAATGCAGGGTTCTTGGAGAGCAGATCTAGTGAATGCAGGGTCCGAGGAGACCAGAGAGAGCGGATATAGTGAATGCAGTGTCTGGGGAGAGCAGATCTAATGAATGCAGGGTTCGTGGAGAGCGGATCTAGTGAATGCAGGGTCCAGGGAGAGCGGATCTAGTGAATGTAGGGTCCGGGGAGAGCGGATATAGTGAATGCAGGGTCTGGGGAGACCGGATATAGTGAATGCAGGGTCCTGGGAGAGAGGATATAGTGAATGCAGGGTCCTGGGAGAGTGGATATAGTTAATGCGGGGTCCAGGGAGACCGGATATAGTGAATGCAGGGTCCTGGGAGGCCGGATATAGTGGATGCAGGGTCCGGGGAGAGCGGATATAGTGAATGCAGGGTCCGGGGAGACCGGATATAGTGAATGCAGGGTCCGGGGAGACTGGATATAATGAATGCAGGGTCCGGGGAGATCAGATATAGTGAATGCAGGGTCCGGGGAGATCAGATATAGTGAATGCAGGGTCCAGGGAGACCGGATATAGTGAATGCAGGGTCCGGGGAGACCGGATATAGTGAATGCAGGGTCCGGGGAGACCAGATATAGTGAATGCAGGGTCCGGGGAGACCAGATATAGTGAATGCAGGGTCCAGGGAGACCGGACATAGAGAATGCAGGGTCCAGGGAGAGTGGCTATAGTGAATGCAGGGTCCTGGGAGACCAGATATAGTGAATGCAGGGTCCAGGGAGACGGGATATAGTGAATGCAGGGACCGGGGAGACCAGATATAGTGAATGCAGGGTCCCGGGAGACCAGATATAGTGAATGCAGGGTCCGGGGAGAGCAGATCTAATGAATGCAGGGTTCGTGGAGAGCGGATCTAGTGAATGCAGGGTCCAGAGAGAGCAGATATAGTGAATGTAGGGTCCGGGGAGACCGGATAAAGTGAACGCAGGGTCCGGGGAGACCAGATATAGTGAAAGCAGAGTCCAGGGAGAGCAGATCTAATGAATGCAGGGTTCGTGGAGAGCGGATCTAGTGAATGCAGGGTCCGAGGAGACCAGAGAGAGCGGATATAGTGAATGCAGTGTCTGGGGAGAGCAGATCTAATGAATGCAGGGTTCGTGGAGACCGGATATAGTGAATGCAGGGTCCGGGGAGACCGGATATAGTGAATGCAGGGTCCGGGGAGAGCGGATATAGTGAATGCAGTGTCCGGGGAGAGCAGATATAGTGAATGCAGGGTCCGGGGAGAGCGGATATAGTGATTGCAGGGTCCTGGGAGACCGGATATAGTGAATGCAGGGTCCGGGGAGAGTGGATCTAGTGAATGCAGGGTCCAGGGAGAGCGGATCTAGTGAATGCAGGGTCCGAGGAGACCGGATCTAGTGAATGCAGGGTCTGGGGAGAGTGGATCTAGTGAATGCAGGGTCCGGGGAGAGCGGATCTAGTGAATGCAGGGTCCGAGGAGACCGGATATAGTGAATGCAGGATCCGGGGAGACCAGATATAGTGAATGCAGGGTCCGGGCAGACTGGACATAGAGAATGCAGGGTCCTGGGAGAGTGGCTATAGTGAATGCAGGGTCCAGGGAGACCAGATATAGTGAATGCAGGGTCCGGGGAGACGGGATATAGTGAATGCAGGGTCCGGGGAGAGCGGATATAGTGAATGCAGGGTCCGAGGAGACCGGATATATTGAATGCAGGATCCGGGGAGACCGGACATAGAGAATGCAGGGTCCGGGGAGATGGGATATAGTGAATGCAGGGTCCGGGGAGAGCGGATATAGTGAATGCAGGGTCCAGGGAGACCAGATATAGTGAATGCAGGGTCCGGGGAGAGCTGATCTAGTGAATGCAGGGTCTGGGGAGAGTGGATCTAGTGAATGCAGGGTCCAGGGAGAGCGGATCTAGTGAATGCAGGGCCTGAGGAGACCGGATATAGTGAATGCAGGGTCCAGGGAGACCGGATATAGTGAATGCAGGGTCCGGGGAGACCAGATATAGTGAATGCAGGGTCCAGGGAGACCGGACATAGAGAATGCAGGGTCCTGGGAGAGTGGCTATAGTGCATGCAGGGTCCTGGGAGACCAGATATAGTGAATGCAGGGTCCAGGGAGACGGGATATAGTGAATGCAGGGACCGGGGAGACCAGATATAGTGAATGCAGGGTCCCGGGAGACCAGATATAGTGAATGCAGGGTCCGGGGAGAGCGGATCTAGTGAATGCAGGGTCCAGAGAGAGCAGATATAGTGAATGTAGGGTCCGGGGAGACCGGATAAAGTGAACGCAGGGTCCGGGGAGACCAGATATAGTGAATGCAGAGTCCAGGGAGAGCAGATCTAATGAATGCAGGGTTCGTGGAGAGCAGATCTAGTGAATGCAGGGTCCGAGGAGACCAGAGAGAGCGGATATAGTGAATGCAGTGTCTGGGGAGAGCAGATCTAATGAATGCAGGGTTCGTGGAGAGCGGATCTAGTGAATGCAGGGTCCAGGGAGAGCGGATCTAGTGAATGTAGGGTCCGGGGAGAGCGGATATAGTGAATGCAGGGTCTGGGGAGACCGGATATAGTGAATGCAGGGTCCTGGGAGAGAGGATATAGTGAATGCAGGGTCCTGGGAGAGTGGATATAGTTAATGCGGGGTCCAGGGAGACCGGATATAGTGAATGCAGGGTCCTGGGAGGCCGGATATAGTGGATGCAGGGTCCGGGGAGAGCGGATATAGTGAATGCAGGGTCCGGGGAGACCGGATATAGTGAATGCAGGGTCCGGGGAGACTGGATATAATGAATGCAGGGTCCGGGGAGATCAGATATAGTGAATGCAGGGTCCGGGGAGATCATATATAGTGAATGCAGGGTCCAGGGAGACCGGATATAGTGAATGCAGGGTCCGGGGAGACCGGATATAGTGAATGCAGGGTCCGGGGAGACCAGATATAGTGAATGCAGGGTCCAGGGAGACCGGACATAGAGAATGCAGGGTCCTGGGAGAGTGGCTATAGTGAATGCAGGGTCCTGGGAGAGTGGCTATAGTGAATGCAGGGTCCAGGGAGACGGGATATAGTGAATGCAGGGACCGGGGAGACCAGATATAGTGAATGCAGGGTCCCGGGAGACCAGATATAGTGAATGCAGGGTCCGGGGAGAGCAGATCTAATGAATGCAGGGTTCGTGGAGAGCGGATCTAGTGAATGCAGGGTCCAGAGAGAGCAGATATAGTGAATGTAGGGTCCGGGGAGACCGGATAAAGTGAACGCAGGGTCCAGGGAGACCAGATATAGTGAAAGCATAGTCCAGGGAGAGCAGATCTAATGAATGCAGGGTTCGTGGAGAGCGGATCTAGTGAATGCAGGGTCCGAGGAGACCAGAGAGAGCGGATATAGTGAATGCAGTGTCTGGGGAGAGCAGATCTAATGAATGCAGGGTTCGTGGAGACCGGATATAGTGAATGCAGGGTCCGGGGAGACCGGATATAGTGAATGCAGGGTCCGGGGAGAGCGGATATAGTGAATGCAGGGTCCGGGGAGAGCAGATATAGTGAATGCAGGGTCCGGGGAGAGCGGATATAGTGATTGCAGGGTCCTGGGAGACCGGATATAGTGAATGCAGGGTCCGGGGAGAGTGGATCTAGTGAATGCAGGGTCCAGGGAGAGCGGATCTAGTGAATGCAGGGTCCGAGGAGACCGGATCTAGTGAATGCAGGGTCTGGGGAGAGTGGATCTAGTGAATGCAGGGTCCGGGGAGAGCGGATCTAGTGAATGCAGGGTCCGAGGAGACCGGATATAGTGAATGCAGGGTCTGGGGAGAGCGGATATTGTGAATGCAGGGTCCAAGGAGACCGGATATAGTGAATGCAGGATCCGGGGAGAGCGGATATAGTGAATGCAGGGTCCGGGGAGAGCGGATATAGTGAATGCAGGGTCCGGGGAGAGCGGATATAGTGAATGCAGGGTCCGGGGAGAGCGGATATAGTGATTGCAGGGTCCTGGGAGACCGGATATAGTGAATGCAGGGTCCGGGGAGAGTGGATCTAGTGAATGCAGGGTCCAGGGAGAGCGGATCTAGTGAATGCAGGGTCTGGGGAGAGTGGATCTAGTGAATGCAGGGTCCGGGGAGAGCGGATCTAGTGAATGCAGGGTCCGAGGAGACCGGATATAGTGAATGCAGGGTCTGGGGAGAGCGGATATAGTGAATGCAGGGTCCGGGGAGACCGGATATAGTGAATGCAGGATCCGGGGAGACCAGATATAGTGAATGCAGGGTCCGGGCAGACTGGACATAGAGAATGCAGGGTCCTGGGAGAGTGGCTATAGTGAATGCAGGGTCCAGGGAGACCAGATATAGTGAATGCAGGGTCCGGGGAGGCCGGATATAGTGGATGCAGGGTCCGGGGAGAGCGGATATAGTGAATGCAGGGTCCGGGGAGAGCGGATATAGTGAATGCAGGGTCCGGGGAGACCGCATATAGTGAATGCAGGGTCCGGGGAGACTGGATATAATGAATGCAGGGTCCGGGAAGAACAGATATAGGGAATGCAGGGTCCGGGGAGATCAGATATAGTGAATGCAGGGTCCGGGGAGACCGGATATAGTGAATGCAGGGTCCGGGGAGACCGGATATAGTGAATGCAGGGTCCGGGGAGAGCGGATATAGTGAATGCAGGGTCCTGGGAGACCAGATATAGTGAATGCAGGGTCCGGGGAGAGCGGATCTAGTGAATGCAGGGTCTGGGGAGAGTGGATCTAGTGAATGCAGGGTCCAGGGAGAGCGGATCTAGTGAATGCAGGGCCTGAGGAGACCGGATATAGTGAATGCAGGGTCCGGGGAGACCAGATATAGTGAATGCAGGGTCCAGGGAGACCGGACATAGAGAATGCAGGGTCCTGGGAGAGTGGCTATAGTGAATGCAGGGTCCAGGGAGACCAGATATAGTGAATGCAGGGTCCGGGGAGACGGGATATAGTGAATGCAGGGTCTGGGGAGACCAGATATAGTGAATGCAGGGTCCCGGGAGACCAGATATAGTGAATGCAGGGTCCGAGGAGACCAGAGAGAGCGGATATAGTGAATGCAGTGTCTGGGGAGAGCAGATCTAATGAATGCAGGGTTCGTGGAGAGCGGATCTAGTGAATGCAGGGTCCAGGGAGAGCGGATCTAGTGAATGTAGGGTCCGGGGAGAGCGGATATAGTGAATGCAGGGTCTGGGGAGACCGGATATAGTGAATGCAGGGTCCTGGGAGAGTGGATATAGTGAATGAAGGGTCCTGGGAGAGTGGATATAGTTAATGCGGGGTCCAGGGAGACCGGATATAGTGAATGCAGGGTCCTGGGAGGCCGGATATAGTGGATGCAGGGTCCGGGGAGAGCGGATATAGTGAATGCAGGGTCCGGGGAGACCGAATATAGTGAATGCAGGGTCCGGGGAGAGCGTATATAGTGAATGCAGGGTCCGGGGAGAGCGGATATAGTGAATGCAGGGTCCGGGGAGAGCGGATATAGTGATTGCAGGGTCCTGGGAGACCGGATATAGTGAATGCAGGGTCCAGGGAGAGCGGATCTAGTGAATGCAGGGTCCGAGGAGACCGGATCTAGTGAATGCAGGGTCTGGGGAGAGTGGATCTAGTGAATGCAGGGTCCGGGGAGAGCGGATCTAGTGAATGCAGGGTCCGAGGAGACCGGATATAGTGAATGAAGGGTCTGGGGAGAGCGGATATAGTGAATGCAGGGTCCTGGGAGACCGGATATAGTGAATGCAGGATCCGGGGAGACCAGATATAGTGAATGCAGGGTCCGGGCAGACTGGACATAGAGAATGCAGGGTCCTGGGAGAGTGGCTATAGTGAATGCAGGGTCCAGGGAGACCAGATATAGTGAATGCAGGGTCCGGGGAGACGGGATATAGTGAATGCAGGGTCCGGGGAGAGCGGATATAGTGAATGCAGGGTCCGAGGAGACCGGATATAGTGAATGCAGGATCCGGGGAGACCGGACATAGAGAATGCAGGGTCCTGGGAGAGTGGCTATAGTGAATGCAGGGTCCAGGGAGACCAGATATAGTGAATGCAGGGTCCGGGGAGAGCGGATATAGTGAATGCAGGGTCCGGGGAGAGCGGATCTAGTGAATGCAGGGTCTGGGGAGAGCGGATCTAGTGAATGCAGGGTTCGTGGAGAGCGGATCTAGTGAATGCAGGTTCCAGGGAGAGCGGATCTAGTGAATGTAGGGTCCGGGGAGAGCGGATATAGTGAATGCAGGGTCTGGGGAGACCGGATATAGTGAATGCAGGGTCCTGGGAGAGTGGATATAGTGAATGCAGGGTCCTGGGAGAGTGGATATAGTTAATGCGGGGTCCAGGGAGACCGGATATAGTGAATGCAGGGTCCTGGGAGGCCGGATATAGTGGATGCAGGGTCCGGGGAGAGCGGATATAGTGAATGCAGGGTCCGGTGAGACCGGATATAGTGAATGCAGGGTCCGGGGAGAGCGTATATAGTGAATGCAGGGTCCGGGGAGAGCGGATATAGTGAATGCAGGGTCCGGGGAGAGCTGATATAGTGATTGCAGGGTCCTGGGAGACCGGATATAGTGAATACAGGGTCCGGGGAGAGTGGATCTAGTGAATGCAGGGTCCAGGGAGAGCGGATCTAGTGAATGCAGGGTCCGGGGAGAGCGGATCTAGTGAATGCAGGGTCCGAGGGGACCGGATATAGTGAATGAAGGGTCTGGGGAGAGCGGATATAGTGAATGCAGGGTCCTTGGAGACCGGATATAGTGAATGCAGGATCCGGGGAGACCAGATATAGTGAATGCAGGGTCCGGGCAGACTGGACATAGAGAATGCAGGGTCCTGGGAGAGTGGCTATAGTGAATGCAGGGTCCAGGGAGACCAGATATAGTGAATGCAGGGTACGGGGAGACGGGATATAGTGAATGCAGGGTCCGGGGAGAGCGGATATAGTGAATGCAGGGTCCGAGGAGACCGGATATAGTGAATGCAGGATCCGGGGAGACCGGACATAGAGAATGCAGGGTCCTGGGAGAGTGGCTATAGTGAATGCAGGGTCCGGGGAGAGCGGATATAGTGAATGCAGGGTCCGGGGAGAGCGGATCTAGTGAATGCAGGGTCTGGGGAGAGCGGATCTAGTGAATGCAGGGTCTGGGGAGAGTGGATCTAGTGAATGCAGGGTCCAGGGAGAGCGGATCTAGTGAATGCAGGGCCTGAGGAGACCGGATATAGTGAATGCAGGGTTCAGGGAGACCGGATATAGTGAATGCAGGGTTCAGGGAGACCGGACATAGAGAATGCAGGGTCCTGGGAGAGTGGCTATAGTGAATGCAGGGTCCTGGGAGACCAGATCTAGTGAATGCAGGGCCTGAGGAGACCGGATATAGTGAATGCAGGGTCCGGGGAGACCAGATATAGTGAATGCAGGGTCCAGGGAGACTGGACATAGAGAATGCAGGGTCCTGGGAGAGTGGCTATAGTGAATGCAGGGTCCTGGGAGACCAGATATAGTGAATGCAGGGTCCGGGGAGACGGGATATAGTGAATGCAGGGACCGGGAGACCAGATATAGTGAATGCAGGGTCCCGGGAGACCAGATATAGTGAATGCAGGGTCCGAGGAGACCAGAGAGAGCGGATATAGTGAATGCAGTGTCTGGGGAGAGCAGATCTAATGAATGCAGGGTTCGTGGAGAGCGGATCTAGTGAATGCAGGGTCCAGGGAGAGCGGATCTAGTGAATGTAGGGTCCGGGGAGAGCGGATATAGTGAATGCAGGGTCCAGGGAGAGCGGATCTAGTGAATGTAGGGTCCGGGGAGAGCGGATATAGTGAATGCAGGGTCTGGGGAGACCGGATATAGTGAATGCAGGGTCCTGGGAGAGAGGATATAGTGAATGCAGGGTCCTGGGAGAGTGGATATAGTTAATGCGGGGTCCAGGGAGACCGGATATAGTGGATGCAGGGTCCGGGGAGAGCGGATCTAGTGAATGCAGGGTCCGGGGAGACCGGATATAGGGAATGCAGGGTCCGGGGAGACTGGATATAATGAATGCAGGGTCCGGGGAGATCAGATATAGTGAATGCAGGGTCCGTGGAGATCAGATATAGTGAATGCAGGGTCCAGGGAGACCGGATATAGTGAATGCAGGGTCCGGGGAGACCGGATATAGTGAATGCAGGGTCCGGGGAGAGCGGATATAGTGAATGCAGGGTCCGGGGAGAGCGGATATAGTGAATGCAGGGTCCGGGGAGAGCGGATATAGTGATTGCAGGGTCCTGGGAGACCGGATATAGTGAATGCAGGGTCCGGGGAGAGTGGATCTAGTGAATGCAGGGTCCGAGGAGACCGGATCTAGTGAATGCAGGGTCTGGGGAGAGTGGATCTAGTGAATGCAGGGTCCGGGGAGAGCGGATCTAGTGAATGCAGGGTCCGAGGAGACCGGATATAGTGAATGCAGGGTCTGGGGAGAGCGGATATAGTGAATGCAGGGTCCGGGGAGACCGGATATAGTGAATGCAGGATCCGGGGAGACCAGATATAGTGAATGCAGGGTCCGGGGAGAGTGGATATAGTTAATGCAGGGTCTGGGGAGAGTGGATCTAGTGAATGCAGGGTCCAGGGAGAGCAGATCTAGTGAATGCAGGGTCCGAGGAGACCGGATATAGTGAATGCAGGGTCCGGGGAGACCGGATATAGTGAATGCAGGGTCCGGGGAGACCAGATATAGTGAATGCAGGGTCCAGGGAGACCGGATATAGAGAATGCAGGGTCCTGGGAGAGTGGCTATAGTGAATGCAGGGTCCAGGGAGACCAGATATAGTGAATTCAGGGTCCAGGGAGACGGGATATAGTGAATGCAGGGTCCGGGGAGACCAGATATAGTGAATGCAGGGTCCGAGGAGACCAGAGAGAGCGGATATAGTGAATGCAGTGTCTGGGGAGAGCAGATCTAATGAATGCAGGGTTCGTGGAGAGCGGATCTAGTGAATGCAGGGTGCAGGGAGAGCAGATCAAGTGAATGTAGGGTCCGGGGAGACCATATATAGTGAACTCAGGGTCCGGGGAGACCGGATATAGTGAATGCAGGGTCCGGGGACACCGGATATAGTGAATGCAGAGTCTGGGGAGAGCAGATCTAATGAATGCAGGGTTCGTGGAGAGCGGATCTAGTGAATGCAGGGTCCAGGGAGAGCGGATCTAGTGAATGTAGGGTCTGGGGAGAGCGGATATAGTGAATGCAGGTTCCTGGGAGAGTGTATATAGTGAATGTAGGGTCCTGGGAGAGTGTATATAGTTAATGCGGGGTCCAGGGAGACCGGATATAGTGAATGCAGGGTCCTGGGAGGCCGGATATAGTGGATGCAGGGTCCGAGGAGAGCGGATATAGTGAATGCAAGGTCCGGGGAGACCGGATATAGTGAATGCAGGGTCCGGGGAGACTGGATATAGTGAATGCAGGGTCCGAGGAGAGCGGATATAGTGAATGCAGGGTCCGGGGAGAGCGGATATAGTGAATGCAGGGTCCGGGGAGAGCGGATATAGTGAATGCAGGGTCCGGGGAGAGCGGATATAGTGATTGCAGGGTCCTGGGAGACCAGATATAGTGAATGCAGGGTCCGGGGAGAGTGGATCTAGTGAATGCAGGGTCCAGGGAGAGCGGATCTAGTGAATGCAGGGTCCGAGGAGACCGGATCTAGTGAATGCAGGGTCTGGGGAGAGTGGATCTAGTGAATGCAGGGTCCGGGGAGACCGGATCTAGTGAATGCAGGGTCCGAGGAGACCAGATATAGTGAATGCAGGGTCCGGGGAGACCTGACATAGAGAATGCAGGGTCCTGGGAGAGTGGCTATAGTGAATGCAGGGTCCAGGGAGACCAGATATAGTGAATGCATGGTCCAGGGAGACGGGATATAGTGAATGCAGGGTCCGGGGAGAGCGGATATAGTGAATGCAGGGTCCGGGGAGACCGGACATAGTGAATGCAGGATCCGGGGAGACCGGACATAGAGAATGCAGGGTCCTGGGAGAGTGGCTATAGTGAATGCAGGGTCCAGGGAGACCAGATATAGTGAATGCAGGGTCCGGGGAGAGCGGATATAGTGAATGCAGGGTCCAGGGAAACCAAATACAGTGAATGCAGGGTCTGGGGAGAGTGGATCTAGTGAATGCAGGGTTCGTGGAGAGCGGATCTAGTGAATGCAGGGTCCAGGGAGAGCGGATCTAGTGAATGCAGGGTCCGAGGAGACCGGATATATATTTATATATATTTTTGCACCATTGGGTTAATTGGTCTGCCATTTTTTTGGGCGTTTTGCACATTTTTTTGTATCATGCATGTTGGAAAATTTGCGGCTGATTTTGACGATCGGCCGATTTTTCCCGGCAATGATGGTCAAATCGGCCGATCGTATTACCGATAAAAAATCTGCGCATGAGCCGCGACCTGCAAGAGGAAGAAAAAGAAGAAGAGGAAGAAAAATAATAATAAGAAGAATAAGAAGAAGAAAAAGAAGAAGAAGAATTCCAGTCCGCTATTATATTTTATATGAAAAGTCTTGCGGTTGCAACAATATATCCATTTGTATCCGAATAAAACCATCTGTATCAGAAATGGATACAAGTTGATACATTGTTGCAACCGCAAGACTTTTCATATAAAATATAATAGCGGACTGGAATTCTTCTTCTTTCTCTTCTTCCTCTTCCTCTTCTTCTTCCTCTTCTTCTTCCTCTTCTTCCTCTTCTTCTTCTTCCTCTTCTTCTTCCTCTGCTTCTTCTTCCTCTTCTTCCTCTACCTCTTCTTCCTCTTCCTCTTCTTCTTCCTCTTCTTCCTCTTTTTTTCTTCCTCTGCTTCTTCTTCTTCCTCTTCTTCTTCCTCTTCTTCTTCTTCCTCTTCTTCTTCCTCTTCTTCCTCTTCTGCTTCTTCCTCTTCTTCTTCCTCTTCTTCTTCTTCCTCTGCTTCTTCTTCCTCTTCTTCTTCTTCTTCCTCTTCTTCTTCCTCTTCTTCCTCTTCTCTTCTTCCTCTTCTTCTTCTTCTTCCTCTTCTTCTTCTTCCTCTTCTTCTTCCTCTTCTTCTTCCTCTTCTTCCTCTTCTCTTCTTCCTCTTCTTCTTCTTCCTCTTCTTCTTCCTCTTCTTCTTCTTCCTCTTCTTCTTCCTCTTCTTCCTCTTCTTCTTCTTCTTCCTCTTCTTCTTCCTCTTCTTCTTCTTCCTCTTCTTCCTATTCCTCTTTTTCCTCTTCCTTCTTCTTCTACTTCCTCTTCTTCTTCCACTTCTTCTTCTTCTCTCCCCTGTCTCTGCAAGGGACAGAAGTAATTATGGGGTTAAATGCTAGCCGTAGACGGGAAGAAAATCGGCCGATTTTTTTGCCGTGGGTGGTTACGTTGGCCAAAGGACCGATTTTTTTTTTTTTTTAAACGGACGATTTTTGACCCGTCTATGGCCTGCATAACTCTGTTTCTCACTGTATAACTGATTGGTGTGTTTGGCCTGCAGTTCAGCAACGGCCTCCAAATTTAGGACCATGGTTGTGTCATTCCCCTGAGTTCAGTTTGGTAATCATCGTCTGGTAATCAGGCTGCGCTGATGAGGGTGACATTACTAATCAAGGTCTGTAATCACTTACAATCACCCACTGTGCCAGCAGCTCCATGCTAAATTATTCTTCATTTACAAGATCTCCCATTGGATCTGTGCAGGTATAACCTTCTCTATTATTCAGCAGGAAAGAGTGACAACGAAGACACTAAACTTTTCAAGGAAAAAAAAAAAACCTGAAACCTGCCACTCAGGAAGAATAACCCTTTGGCAACCAATCACCTTGAAACTGTCACTTCTGCCATGCCAAACCGAAGCCGGTTCTTATTCATGTTGGGACACTTTTTAATACATAGGCTCCCAATTTTTTAAGCCACATATTCCATCACCGATGAATTGTGATTGCATGATGCATGTTCAACCAACCTCTCATGGCTAAAGTGTTCCTAAACCCACAACAGTACAATCACTGTGGAACCTAAGGGGTTAATCCTCTGCATTGTGTAAAAAGGCTGTTTGATCCTGACTTCTCTGTTCCTTCCCTTTTTCAAGCGACCACCACTTACCTCCAGACTGAACCGTAGGCATGCAGATGCTCAGTTTGGTGTATATTTCTAGAGAGGCTTTTTTTTTTTTTTTTCTTGGTAGAGTGCATGTGATCAGCACAGGGTCAATCAGCACTGTCCAGACCAAGGTCAGGGGTTCTGCATCCTCCTAGAGCAGAAAGAAAATTCCTCCCGGGGAATAGGGGATCCTTGCCCAAACTCAAAAAAGCCTATGAAAAAGGTACCAGGGGCAGCTCATGGGACCCCCTACTGACCCCGGGCCCTCAGGCAGTGCCCGAGTTTCCAAATGGTCAGTCCGCCCCTGCAATACCTGTTGCCTAAAAAGTAAAAGTTACTAAACCCACAACAGTACAATCAGTCTGTAGATGCAGCAAAGCATGCTTGTTATACTCACTGTGGGCCCTAAGGGGTTAATCCTCTGCATTGTGTAAAAAGGATGTTTGATCCTGTCTTCTCTGATCCTCCCCTTCTTCTACTCTCCCCCCTCTTATCTCTTGATAAGACATATCATGTGGCGTCACTCTGCACATGCTTAGTCTGGTGTGTATTACTAGAGAGATTTTTTTAATGTTTTTTTCTATTCTTGGAAGAGTGTATGTGATCAGCACAGGGCCAATCAGCACTGTCCAGGCAGAGGGTCAGGAGTTATACAGTCTCATAGGACAGTGAGTGTAGGATGAAAACTCCTCCTACAAGCTTTAACCAGTTCTCTGGATTGTGTAAAAAGGCTGTTTGATCCTGTCTTGTCTGCCCAACTCTTGTTGAAATGACCACCTGATACAGACTGAATTCGTAGTCACATGCACATGCTCAGTTTGGTGTGTATTGCTAGAAAGGTTTTGCATCCTCCTAGAGCAGAATGCAAACTCCTCCTACAAGCTTTAACCAGTGCTCTGCTGAAGTCACAAGATTGTTCGAAATGCTGATGAGAAAAGGTATTTTAAACTGAATTTGTTGTTTCACATGGTGAGAGTTTACATATACTTTAAGTAGACACCGATATCCAGGTACATGAACAGCCAAGTAGTGAAGAAGGGATGAAGATGACCACAATGGCAGCTGTCATATATTTCTTGTTGGGAAGCTCTATTTAAAAGAATATAAAATATGTACTGATGAGGACGTCTGATTGTTCCCGCTAGTCACATACACAGGTTGGCATACAAAATAACGAGAACAGCAATTAATGGCAACATGATGTTACTAAACATGAACGGATCATTTCATTCTGAATTGAATTCTTCGTTATTTAGAGATTCAGATGTGCCCGAATTTCTGAATTCCAATAGTAAATTTAAATTTCCGAAAGTCCAAAATAACGGAACAAAATTTAGTCCGAAATTTGAATCTCATTAAAAAAACAAAAATCCAATTTGAAAACGAAATCCAAAACGAGAATAGAATAAATTAGAGCTGAAAATAAAGGAATAAAATAGAAAAGAATAGGATAGGATAGAAGAGAATACAATAAAACAGAGCAGAATTAAATAGAAAATAAAATAGAATAAATTAGAACAGAAAATAAAGAGATAGAATAGATAATATGATATGATAGAAAATAATAGAGTAAAACAGAACAGAATGAAACAGAAAATAAAAGAATAGAATAAACAAAGGAATAGAGTAGGAATATGATCAGAATAGCAAAGAATAGGATAGGATAGAAAATAATTGAGTAAAACAGAACAGAATGAAACAGAAAATAAAAGAATAGAATAAACAAAGGAATAGAATAGGAATATGATCAGAATAGCAAAGAATAGGATAGGATAGAAAAGAATTGAGTAAAACAGAACAGAATGAAATAGAAAATAAAAGAATAGAATAAATGATAAAGGAATAGACTAAGAATAAGAATAGAATAGAAAAAAATAGGATATGATTTAAAAGAATAGAGTAAAACAGAAAAGAATTAAATAGAAAATAAAAGAACAGACTAAACAGTAAAGGAATAGAATAGGAATAAGGATAGAATAGCAAAGAATATAATAGAAAAATAGAATAAACAAAAATATAGCTGAAAACAATAGAATAAAACAGAATAGGGTAGAACAGAAGAGAGAAGAGTTAAACAGGACAGAATTAAACAGAATAGAAAATAAGAACAGAATAGCAAAGAATATAAAAAATAGAATAAGAGAATATAGCCAAAAAGAATAGAATAAAACTGAATAGGATAGAACAGAAAAGAATAGAGTAAAACAGAACAGAATTAAATTGAATAGAAAAGAATAGAAAGTAAGAATAGAATAGCAAAGAATAGAAAAAATAGAAGAAAAGAGAGTGTAGCAGAAAATAATAGAATATAACAGAATAGGATGGAGTAGAACATAATAGAGTAAAACAGGATAGAATGGAAAATAAAAGAATAGAATAAAATAGAACAGAAAATAAAAGGAATAGAATGGAAAATAATAGAGTAAAAAAAAAAATAGAAAAAAATAGAATATAACTGTCTTCCAAAATTCGAATATAACAAATTCAAATGCCGATTTGATACTTTTCAGTTTGGTCGAATTGAATTCAATCGACCGAATTCAGAACAACTGAATTTGAAAACGAACAAATGAAACAAAAATTAATTCCAAAAACAAATTTAATGAATTGAACAGGACAAAATGATTGAAATAATGAAAGGAAAGAGATGTCCAGATGTCACTGCTACCCGCGCAAAAGGCTGCGGGGGGGGGGGGGGGATATGGGGGAGGGGGAGTCCTCTGCCCAATTTGGAAGCATTGACTTGTCTGCTATTATTAGTTTGTTTCCTGTAACTGAGCGCAAGAAGAAAAGCATCCACAAGAGGGCAGCGCTGTATAGTAGAAATTTCTGGAATTCCTGTATGCAATGTAAAGGAAGAGCAGCAAAGTCTCCTAGGTGTGATGAAGATTTTACTCTTCAGTCACTGCAATGATGTAGATCGGGGGTCTCCAAACTTTCTAAACAAAGGGCCAGTGTACTGCCCTATAGACTTTAGGGGGGCCGCACTGTGGCCATTGGGAGTAGAAAAGTTCCCGACTTCAGTGGGAATAAACCTTGCCCCTTCTTCGGTGTCAATGGGAGGAATGGTTTCCCATCGTTGGTGTCATTGTGAGGAACTGTGGCTCATTGTTGGTGTCATTGTGAGGAACTGTGGCTCATTGTTGGTGTCATTAGGAGGAATTGTGCCCCTTCATTGGTATCATTGTGAGGAACTGTGGCTCATTGTTGGTGTCATTGTGAGGAACTGTGGCCCATTGTTGGTGTCATTCTAAGGAACTGTGGCCCATTGTTGGTGTCATTGTCAGGAACTGTGGCCCATTGTTGGTGTCATTGTCAGGAACTGTGGCTCATTGTTGGTGTCGTTGTCAGGAACTGTGGCCCATTGTTGGTGTCATTGTGAGGAACTGTGGCTCATTGTTGGTGTCATTAGGAGGAATTGTGCCCCTTCATTGGTATCATTGTGAGGAACTGTGGCTCATTGTTGGTGTCATTGTGAGGAACTGTGGCTCATTGTTGGTGTCATTAGGAGGAATTGTGCCCCTTCATTGGTATCATTGTGAGGAACTGTGGCCCATTGTTGGTGTCATTGTGAGGAACTGTGGCCCATTGTTGGTGTCATTGTCAGGAACTGTGGCCCATTGTTGGTGTCATTGTCAGGAACTGTGGCCCATTGTTGGTGTCACTGTGAGGAACTGTGGCTCATTGTTGGTGTCATTGTGAGGAATTGTGCCCCTTCACTGGTATCATTGTGAGGAACTGTGGCTCATTGTTGGTGTCATTAGGAGGAATTGTGCCCCTTCATTGGTATCATTGTGAGGAACTGTGGCCCATTGTTGGTGTCATTGTGAGGAACTGTGGCCCATTGTTGGTGTCATTGTCAGGAACTGTGGCCCATTGTTGGTGTCATTGTCAGGAACTGTGGCCCATTGTTGGTGTCATTGTGAGGAACTGTGGCTCATTGTTGGTGTCATTGTGAGGAATTGTGCCCCTTTACTGGTATCATTGTGAGGAACTGTGGCTCATTGTTGGTGTCATTAGGAGGAATTGTGGCCCATTGTTGGTGTCATTGTGAGGAACTGTGGCCCATTGTTGGTGTCATTGTGAGGAATTGTGGCCCATTGTTGGTGTCATTGTGAGGAACTGTGGCCCATTGTTGGTGTCATTGTGAGGAACTGTGGCCCATTGTTGGTGTCATTGTGAGGAACTGTGGCTCATTGTTGGTGTCATTAGGAGGAATTGTGCCCCTTCACTGGTATCATTGTGAGGAACTGTGGCTCATTGTTGGTGTCATTGTGAGGAACTGTGGCCCTTCACTGGTATCATTGTGAGGAACTGTGGCTCATAGTTGGTTTCATTGTGAGGAACTGTGGCTCATTGTTGGTGTCATTGTGAGGAACTGTGGCCCATTGTTGGTGTCATTGTGAGGAACTGTGGCCCATTGTTGGTGTCATTGTGAGGAACTGTGGCTCATTGTTGGTGTCATTGTGAGGAATTGTGCCCCTTCACTGGTATCATTGTGAGGAACTGTGGCCCATTGTTGGTGTCATTGTGAGGAACTGTGGCTCATTGTTGGTGTCATTGTAAGGAACTGTGGCCCATTGTTGGTGTCATTGTGAGGAACTGTGGCCCATTGTTGGTGTCATTGGGAGGAGTTGTGCCCCATCATTGGTGTCAGTGGAGGGAATTATGCCCCATTGTAGATATCAGTGGATGAAATATTGCCCCAAGGATCGGATAAAAGCAAGCAAAGGGGACGCAGTTTGGAATCCACTGATGTAAAGAGCTAGTAGTCGGCCTGAGGTTTTAAAGTGTCATCTATAGAGGTGTGCCCACAAATTACAATTCAAGCATTTGAAATTGAATGTGAATGTGTGGGGGAAAAGAAATGAACACGAGTTTTTTGTGCCACAGTCAATTATTTTATATTTAGGTAGCAAAGAAACAAAACTAAAAATAGAAGCAACTGTGCAATTAAAAAGAGTTACAATATTATTTTAATGGGCAGCACAGTGGCTAAATGGTTAGCACTTCCGCCTGGCAGTACTCGGGTCGTTGGTTTGAATCCCAACCACGGCACCACCTGCCTGGAGTTTGCATGTTCTCCCAGTGCCTGCGTGGGTTTCCTCCGGGTACTCCGGTTTCCTCCGACCTTCCAAAAACAATTTTCTGTCCAATTTCTGCCCAATCTCTTTTAGATTTTCCATCCACTATGTAGTGCAAGGGCCTGCCTAATTGGGTGCAATTGAAAGTGTTGTTTAGATTTGACCTCATATTATATGGTTTTTGGTAAATCTAAAGCAATTTTTTGTAAAGAAAATGGTATAATGTATGGCCAACCTTAATCTAGCTATTTTTTCTTTCTTTTTTTTTTTTTTAAAACACACATTTGTTTGTTGACATTTTCCTGCAAGTAGATAGAGATACAATGTATCTCTCCATTCAGAAAGAAAGTAAACACAGGGGCAGGTTGCGCAGTGACTGATCACTGTGATAGCCAATCAAATCTCCCAGTGAGAGCCTGGTCTCTGTGTCGGGCACTCACAGCACAAAGACAGACACACACACAGTTAGGTCCATATATATTTGGACACGGGTACAATTTTCATACTTTTGGCTCTGTATGCCACCAGAAAACATTAAAACAAAACAATCCAAATGAATTTGAAGTGCAGACTTTCAGCTTTAATTCAAGGGGTTGAACAGAAATATCAAGTACAAATTTTAGGAACTGCAACCATTTTTATACACAGTCCTTCCATTTTCAGGGGTTCAAATGTAATTGTACAAATAAATATAATCATAAATAAAATGTTCATTTGTAATATTTTGTTGAGAATCCTTTACTGGCAATGACTGCCTGAAGTCTGGAACCCATGGACATTACCAAAGACTGGGTTTCCTCCTTCCTGATGCTTTGCCCGGCTCTATCTACAGCTGTCTTCAGTTGTTCTTTTTGGGTCTTTCTGCTTTTAGTTTTGCCTTCAGCAAGTGAAATACATGCTCAATTGGGTTGAGATCAGGTGACTGACTCGGCCATTGCAGAATGTTCCACTTTTTTTTCCTTCAAAAGCTCCTGGGTTGCTTTTGCAGTGTGTTTTGGATCATTGTCCATCTGTACTGTGAAGCGCTGTCCAATCACTTTTGCTGCATTTGGCTGAATCTGGGCTGACAGTATATCTGTAAACACTGCAGAATTCATCTTCTGTCACATGATCAATAAACACCAATGACCCAGTGCCGCTGGAAGCCATGCATGCCCATGCATCACACTGCCTCCATCATGTTTTACAGATGACATTGTGTGATTTGGATCATGAGCTCTTCCAAGCCTTCTCCACACTCTTTTCTTCCCGTCAATCTGGTACAGATTAATCTTAGTTTCATCCGTCCAAAGAATGCTTTTCCAGAACTGGTCTGGCTTTTTAGATGTTTTTTTGCAAAGTCTAATCTGGCTTTTCTATTCTTCAGGCTTATGAATGGTTTGCACCTTGTGGTGAACCCTCTGTATTTGCTCTCGTGAAGTCTTCTCTTGATTGTAGACTTTGACAATGATACGCCCACCTCCTGGAGAGTGTCTTTCACTTGTCTGGATGTTGTGAATGGGTTTTTCTTTACCATAGAGAGGATCCTGCGACCATCCACCACTGTTGTCTTCTGTGGACGTCCATGTCTTTTTATGTTTCTGAGCTCACCAGTGCGTTCTTCTTTCCTCAGAATGTACCAAACTGTTGATTTGGCCACTCCTAATGTTGCTGCGATCTCTCTGATAGATTTGTTTCATTTTTGAAGCTTTACAATGGCCTGTTTCACTTGCATGGACAGCTCCTTTGAACGCATGATGTAGGTTCACAGCAATAGATTCCAAATGCAAATACCACACTTAGAATCAACTCCAGACCTTTTACCTGTTTAACTGATGAAGAATTAACGAAGGAGTAGCCCACACCTGGCCATGAAACAGCTTTTGATTCAATTGTCCAATTACTTTTGGTCCCATGAAAAAGGGGGGATGGCTACTCTTAAGAGCTGTAATCCCTAAACCCTTCCTCCAGTTTGGATGTACATACCCTCAAATTAAACCTGAGAGTGCGCACTTTTAGCCCAAATCCATTATAGAACTATGGCTTGAATATGTTTTGGTAAATACCAGAAAAAAATCTACAATTGTGCCTGTGTCCAAATATATATGGACCTAACTGTATGGAAAAAAGCCCAGTCCAGTGAGGCCACATATATGCTTATTGCTGAAGGAGTTAAAAAAAATGGACCTGAATGGACATGGATGTAGGCAGATGATCACCTGTCCATAGACGTGTATTGTGGATCTGTCCGAAAAACTGACAGACGGATCCAGACTGAAAGGAGAAGTAGGGTCAAAGCTCTTTGAGCTGTACTCTTCTTGTGGATCACAGAAGTGCACTTCATTCTGCACTCCCGTGACCCGTTTTCAGCCAACAGTGGGCTAAAGTCTGCTGTCGGCTGATGTCACTGAGCAGGTCCAGGCTCCGAAAAGTCAGGATCCACACAGATGCCTGGACCAGCAGCAAGCTCAGCGAGCTACTGAAAGCCTGAGCCAGCCACACCTTCCCCTCCACATCCCGGCACGCCAGTGAGCACTGGAGGGGCAGAGCAGAGAGCTGGTGACTGACAGTCACCAGCTCTCTGCTCACTGAAGGCCGAGAACTAAGCGATCAGTGGTCTTAGATCCCTCAGTTCTCAGACTTAGAAATAGCAGGGGACCAATGCTGCATCCACCTAGATTGGGTATAAATGTTTTTTTTGCATTCCCAAACTTATCTTTGAATGCCAGTGTGACAGGGCACTCAGGCTATACAGGTAGGTATCCGTTTAGAAGTGTAATTGGACTAACCGAACTGAAGATAAGAAACATCCCATATGGAAGAAAAATATATTTGAAATATATTTTAAAAATATTCTTCCCAAATATATTGACATATATTTGAAATGCTACAATTATGGCCATATTCAATATTAAAAAATAAATAAATTATATATATATATATATATATACTGTATGTTGAAATGCATTTTTATTACAAAATGTAAATAATCTGAAGAATATATTTAAAAAATATATATTTATTAAAATATATTCTTCAGATTTTTTTTTAACATATGAAAAAGTCATTTTAACATACATTTTTACATATATTTGTAAATGCATTCCAAAAATGTAGATTTTTATTTTTAAAGACATACAGTATATTTGAAAATGTATTTCTAAAAATATTTTTCCTATATTTTGTAATAAAAAGTTTTATCCTATATTTTGTAATAAAAACGCAGTTCAACATACAGTGTATGTATGTATATATATATATATATATATATATATATATATTAAAATTACTTTTTTATATCTTAAAAAAAATCTGAAGAATATATTTTTTTAAAAAACTTTTTTTAAAAATATATATTTTTAAAATATATTCTTCAGAGTTTTACATTTTGTAATAAAAATGCAACATACAGTGTGTGTGTATATATATATATATATATATATATATATATATATATATATATGGGGTGGACTGACCATTTGGGCATTGCCGGGGGTCAGTAGAGGGCCCGTGAAGGGATCACTGTCCAGTGACAGTGTGGGGAGCAGAGGAGTAGGCAGTCTCAGATCTCGACCCAGAAAGTAGCTCACTTGTCACTTCACGTGGTGGCAGAGTGAGATGGGTGCCGGACACTGTTGGTGATGGAGCCGGTGGGCAGTGGGAAGGTGAGAGGCCGCCCCCATGATGTATCAGGAACAAAGTCAGAGGTGATCAGTGCAGGGGAGGGCCAGTGACAGCACCAATCTCCCTGCATGGATTTCAATGAAGCAGCTGAAAGCCATGGGAGGGGAGGCTTCCAGCTGCTTTGTTGAAATCCATGCAGGGAGATGGGTGCTGTCACTGGCCCTCCCCTGCACTGATCATCCCTGACTGCATCAGATTTCCCTCCTGGGCCCCTCTGTGCTCCTTGTCCCTCCCCCCCCCTTTGCAGGTCTCTGATGCCTCCTCTTCTCTGATAGTGTCCAGCCCCTCTCCCCATCCTCCCACGGCACAGGAGAGGAGAAAGGATCTGCTCTGCCTCCCCTGTCCAGATCAGCCGGCAGAGCTGATGCTTCTTGATGTACTCTCCTCCCTCTCTCTCCCCCTCTCTCCCCCCCTTTCTCTCTCCCTCTCCACCCTCCCCCTCTCTCTCTCCCTTTCTCTCTCTTCCTCCTCCCTCCCCCCTCTCTCTCTCTTTCTCTCCCTCTCCCACCCTCCCCCTCTCTCTCCCTTTCTCTCTCTTCCTCCCTCCCTCCCCCTCCCCTCCATCTCTCTCTCCTCCCTCTACCCCCCCTTTCCCTCTCTCTCCTCCCCCTTTCCCTCTCTCCCCCTCCCCTCCCTCTCTCTCCCTCCCTCTCCCTTCTTTCTCTCTCCCTCTCTCTCTCTCCCATCCATTCCTTCCTTCCTTCCTCCATCCATTCCCTCCCTTTCTTCCTTCCTCCATCCACTCCCTTCATTATTTCATCCCTCCCCTCCTTTCATTTTTTTCCTCCTATCCCATCCCTCCTTTAATTTCCTTCATTCCTTCCTTTCTTCTTTCCTTCCCTTAATTCCTTCCTTCTTCCTTCCACCCCCTCCTTCATTCCTTCCTTCCTTCCTCCATCCATTCCTTCCCTCCCTTTCTTCCCTCCCTCCCTCCCTTTCTTCCCTCCCTCACTTCTTTCCTTCCTTCCTTCATCCATTCTCTCCCTCCATTTCCTTCTTTCTTCCTCCCTTCCTTCATTCCTTCCTCCATCTATTTCCTTCCTACTCTATCCATCCATTCCCTCCCTTTTCTTCCTTCCTCCATCCCCTCCCTTCATTCTTTCCTTCCTTCCCTCCCTCCCTCTCTCCCTTCCTTTCACTCTCCCTTCCCTCCCCTCCCTCCCTTCCTTCCTTCCTTCCTTCCTTCCTTCCTTCCTTCCTTCCTTCCTTCCTTCCTTCCTTCCTTCTTTCCTTCCTTCCTTCCTTCCTTCCTTCCTTCCTTCCTTCCTTCCTTCCTTCCTCTATCCCCTCCCTTCTTTTCATTCTTTCTTCCCTCCCCTCCTTTCATTTCCTTCCTGCCTCCCCCCCCCTCCTTTCATTTCCTCCCCCTCCTTCCTTTCCTTCATTCTTTCCTCCATCCATTTCCTTCCTTCCTCCATCCATTCCCTCCCTTCCCTTCTCTTCCTTCATTCCTTTCTTTATCTATTCCCTTTTCTTCCTTCCTGCTTCCCTCCCCTACTTCCTTCATTCCTTCCTTCCCTCCTCTTCCTTCATCTCTTCCTCCATCCATTCCTTCCTTCCTCCATCCATTCCCTCCCTCCCTCCATCCCTTTTCTTCCTTCCTCCATCCCCTCCCTTCATTCTTTCCTCCCTCCTTCCCCTCCTTCATTTCCTTCCTTCCTCTCTTCCTTCCTTCCCCTTCCTTCCTCCCTTCCCTCACCCTCCTTCATTCCTTCCTTCCTCCATCCATTCCCCCTCCCTTTTCTTACTTCCTTCCTTCCCTCCCTTCTTTCCTTCCTTCCTTCATCCATTCCCTCCCTTTTCTTCCTTCCTTCCCTGCCCTTCCTTCATTCCTTCCTCCATCCATTTCCTTCCTTCCTCCATCCATTCCCTTCCTTCCTTTCTTCCTTCCTCCATCCCCTCCCATCATTCCTTCCTTCCTTCCTTCCTTCCTTTCTTCCTCCATCCCCTCCCTTCATTCTTTTTATCCCTCCCCTCCTTTCATTTCCTTTCTTCCTTCCTCCCTCCCTCCCCTCCTTCCTTACCTCCCTTTCCTTCCTTCCTTCCTTCCTTCCTTCCTTCCTTCCTTCCTTCCTCCTTTCCTTCCCTCCCCTTCCTTCCTTCCCTCCTTTACCTTCATTACTTTGTCCATCCATTTTCTTTCTTCCTTCATCCTTCCTTCCTCCATCCATTCCCTCCCTCCCCCTTTTCTTCCTTCCCTCTCCTTCCTTCCTTCCTTCCTTCCTTCCTTCCTCCTTCCTTCCTTCTTTCCTCCATCCCCTCCCTTCATTCTTTCCTCCATTCCCTCCCTTCATTCTTTCCTCCCACCCCCCTTCCTTCCCTCCTCTTTCTTCATCCATTCCCTCTCCTTTTTATTCCTTTCTTCCTCCCTCCCTCCCTTCTTTCCTTCCCCTTCCTTCCTTCCTTCCCTCCCTCCCTCCCCTTCCTTCCTTTTCCTTCATTCCTTCCTCCATCCATTTTATTTCTTTCCTTCATTCCTTCCTCCATCCATTCCCTCCCTTCTTCTTCCTTCCTTACTTCCTCCCTCCATCTATTCCCTCCCATTTCATCCTTCCTTTCTTCCTCCCTCCATCTATTCCCTCCCTTTTTATCCTTCCTTTCTTCCTCCCTCCATCTATTCCCTCCCTTTTCATCCTTCCTTTCTTCCTCCCTCCATCTATTTCCTCCATTTTCATCCTTCCTTTCTTCCTCCCTCCATCTATTCCCTCCCTTTTTCATCCTTCCTTCCCCTTTCTTCCTCCATCCATTCCCTCCCTCCTCCCTAACTTCCTCCCTAACTTCCTCCCTTCCCTACCTAACTTCATCCCTTCCCTCCTTTTTCCTTCATTCCTTCCTCCATCCATTTTCTTTCCTTCCTTCCTCCATCCATTCCCTCCCTCCCTTTTCTTCTTCCCTTCCTTCCTCCATCCCCTCCCTTCATTCTTTCCTCCCACCCCTCCTTCCTTCCCTACTCTTTCTTCATCCATTCCCTCTGCCTTTTTATTCCTTTCTTCCTCCCTCCCTCCCTTCCTTTCCTTCCTTTTCCTTCATTCCTTCCTCCATCCATTTTATTTCTTTCCTTCATTCCCTCCTTCCTCCATCCATTCCCTCCCTCCCTTTTCTTCCTTCCCTTCCTTCATCCATCCATCCCCTCCCTTCATTCTTTCCTCCCACCCATCCTTCCTCCATCCATTCCCTCCCTTTTCTTTCTTTTTTTCTTTCTTACTTTCTTTCTTTCTTTCTTTTTCTTTCTTTCTTTCTTCCTTTCCCTTCCTTCCGATATAAGGGAGTACTTGTTCTGTTTATTCATCCCAATCTAATGACAGCCCATCATTAAACCTGGAAGTGCCCAGTGGCTTCTACGGAAAGAAGCCAGGAACATTCATGCAGACTTTGCTGCAGTAAATACTTAAATGCCCCTTCTATGCAGCTGAGCTGCAATATGTAGGTAGGGTGTTGTGTGGGTGTGGCTTGAGTGTAGGCGAGGGCACCGGGGGCCCCATTATCTCTTACTGCCCAGGGGCCCCATGAGTTGTCAGTCCGCCCCTGATATATACAGTTGCAAGAAAAAGTATGTGAACCCCTTTGGGATTACGAGGAGTTTTGCATGAATTGGGCATAAAATGTGCTCTGAACGTCATCTAAGTCACAACGTTAGAAGAACACAGTCTGCTGAACATAATACTACACAAACATTAGATGTTGCCATGGTTTAATTGCACATAACATGTAAACATTCACAGTGCAGGGAGGAAAAAGTATGTGAGGCCCTCGCTTAATGACTTCTCCCAGAGCTAATTGGAGCCAGGAGTGAGCCAACCTTGACTCCAATCAGTGTGATGATATTGGATGTGTTGCTGACAGCTGTCCTGCCCTTAAAAAACACACACCTGTTTTGGGTTTACTGGTTTCAAGAAGCACTGTCTGATGTGAACCATGCCTCGCAGAAAAGAGCTCTCAGAAGACCTACGATCAAGAATTGTTGACTTGCATGAAGCTGGAAAGGGTTACAAAAGTATCTCCAAAAGCCTTGATGTTCATGTGTCCACGGTAAGACAGACTGTCTACAAATGGAGAAAGTTTAGCACTGTTGCTACTATCCCTAGGCGTGGTCGTCCTGTAAAAATGACTGCAAGAGCACAGCGCAGAATGCTGCATGAGGTAAAGAAGAATCCCAGAGTGTCAGCTAAAGACCTACAGAAATCTCTGGCACATGCTAACATTTTTGTTGACACATCTACAATAAGGAAAACATTAAACAAGAATGGAGTACACGGGAGGACACCACGGAGGAAGCCATTGCTGTCCAAAAAGAATATTGCAGCACGTTTGAAGTTTGCAAAAGAGCACCTGGATGTTCCACAGCACTACTGGCAAAATATACTGTGGACAGATGAAACCAAGATTGAGTTGTTTGGGAAGAACACACAACACTATGTGTGGAGAAAAAAAGGCACAGCACACCAACATCAAAACCTCATCCCCACTGTAAAACATGGCGGAGGGAGCATCATGGTTTGTGGCTGCTTTGCTGCCTCAGGGCCTGGACGGATTGTTGCCATTGATGGGAAAATGAATTCCAGAGTTTATCAAGACATTTTGCAGGAAAACGTACGACCATCTGTCCGCCAACTGAAGCTCCGCAGAGGATGGGTGATGCAACAGGACAATGACCCAAAGCATACAAGTAATTCAACAAAACAGTGGCTGCAACAGCACAGAATACGCCTTCTGGAGTGGCCCAGTCAGAGTCCTGGCCTCAACCCGACTGAAATGCTGTGGCATGACCTTAAGAGAGCGATTCACACCAGACATCCCAAGAATATTGCTACACTGAAACAGTTTTGTGAAGAGGAGTGGTCCAAAATTAATCCAGATCGTTGTGCAGGTCTGATCTGCAACTACAGGAAACGTTTGGTTGAGGTTATTGCTGCCAAAGGAGGGTCAACCAGTTATTAAGTCCAAAGGTTCACATACTTTTTCCTCCCTGCACTGTGAATGTTTACATGTTATGTGCAATTAAACCATGGCAACATCTAATGTTTGTGTAGTATTATGTTCAGCAGACTGTGTTCTTCTATTATTGTGACTTAGATGACGTTCAGAGCACATTTTATGCCCAATTCATGCAAAACTCCACGTAATCCCAAGGGGTTCACATACTTTTTCTTGCAACTGTATATATATGCAGTTGTGTCCAAAATAATAGTGTGTTGAAAAAAGTGAATATAGCTCAAAATCCTTCTAATACCTTTTTATTTCCATCCACACAAATGCATTGGGAACACGACACATTCTATTCCAAATCAAAACATGAAGAAAAATAGATCAAATTTGTGTTGTTCCTCTAAAAAAACTGAAGAAGAGTGAATAATAGACTGTTCAAAAAAATAGCAGTGTTTGTATTCTCTACAAACTCAAACATTCACTATATAAACTGAAAAATGTTTGAAGATTTTGCTTTCCTTTGAATCACTTAACCACTTCCTGTCCAGACACTTTCACCCCCTTCCTGACCAGGGCAATTTTCAGCTTTCAGCGCTATCACACTTTGAATGACAATTGCGCGGTCATGCAATACTGTACCCATATGAATTTTGTACCATTTTTTTGAGACAGATAAAGCTTTATTTTGGTGGTATTTACTCACCGCTGGGATTTTTATTTTTTTTACTATGTAAATGAAAATGTCCAAAAATTTTGAAAAAAAGTGTTTTTTTAAATAAAATTTTGCAAATAAATAATATTTCATCCTAAATCTTGGCCAAAATTTATTCCAAATTAGTTTATAACCAAAAATTATAATTTTTAAACATTTTTTTTACATTTTTATTTGATTTTTTTTATATTATTTTTTATTTTTATTTTTTTTTTACATACTGTCACCCTAACTCTAGCAGTACAGTGTCACCATGGTTACACTGTACTACTTGTGGGGGGTGATGAAGATTTTTTTTTTTTTTTTTACACTGATTGCTTTTACACCCATATAGGATGTAAAAGCAATCATTTCTTTTTCTCTCTGTCTGCATTCTTGCAGTCATTGAGAACTACTGAGTGAGCTGTGATTGGTCACAGCTTGTCACATGGTACAAGGCTGTTGTGAATAGCCTTGTACCATGTGACCTCTGTGATCATTCACCGATTTCACACGTAGTAAGCAATGATGTCACAAGTGACATCTTGCTTACTACTTTGCATGTGATCACTGATTCGCCAATCAGTGATCACATGATCGGGACCTCGTACAGAGGTCCCGTCCGACGATCGGTGTTTCACTGTGCAGGCGGACGGCAAGAGGTTAATGAATATTTGGTTGTAGTCGCACTGTTTCTGAGAACTGCTGTACATCTGTGTTGCATGGAGTCATCCAACTTCTGGCCCCTGTGATCAGGTATTCCAGCCCAGGATGATTGGACGACATTCCACAGTTCTTCTTTATTACTTGGTTTTGCCTCAGAAACGGCATTTTTGATGTCACCCCACAAGTTTTCTATTGGATTAAGATCCGGGGATTGGGCTGGCCACTCCATAACGTCAATCTTGTTGGTCTGGAACCAAGATGTTGCACGTTTACTGGTGTGTTTGGGGTCGTTGTCTTGTTGGAACACCCATTTCAAGGGCATTTCCTCTTCAGCATAAGGCAGCATGACCTCTTCAAGTATTCTGATGTCTTCAAACTGATCCATGATCCCTGGTATGCGATAAATAGGCCCAACACCGTAGTATGAGAAACATCCCCATATCATGATGCTTGCACCACCATGCTTCACTGTCTTCACAGTGTACTGTGGCTTGAATTCAGTGTTTGGGGGTCGTCTGACAAACTGTCTCCGGCCACTAGACCCAAAAAGAACAATCTTACTTTCATCAGTCCACAAAATGTTGCGCCATTTCTCTTTAGGCCAGTCAATGTGCTCTTTGGCAAATTGTAACCTCTTCAGCACATGTCTTTTCCCAACAGTGGGACTTTGCGGGGGCTTCTTGCAGATAGCTTGGCTTCACATAGGCGTCTTCTAATTGTAACAGTCCTCACAAGAATGTCACACCTTCTGTCATCTTCCTGGAGCTGATTGTTGGCTGAGTCCGCGCCATTTTAGCTATTCTTCTATCCATTTGAATGGTAGTTTTTCGCTTTTTTCCACGTCTTTCAGGTTTTGGTTGCCATTTTAAAGCATTTGCGATCATTTTAGCTGAGCAGCCTATCATTTTCTGCACTTCTTTATATGTTTTCCCCTCTCCAATCAACTTTTTAATCAAGGTACGCTGTTCTTCTGAACAATGTCTGGAACGACCCATTTTCCTCAGAATTTCAGAGAGAAATGTAACCAGCATGTACAACATTTGCTGCCTTCCTTCCTTAAATAAGGGCAATAATTGCTACCTGTTTTTCAAAGAATGAATGACCTCACTAATAGAACTCCACACTGCTATTATTTTGAACACGCCCCTTTCAATTAGTGATTCAATGACACAGAATCAGCAGCATGCATGTCATGACTGTTGGGTCTGTGGGATTTCTATTACTCTACCACACCTGCTAGGAAATTATTTGCCATGTAGAAATATCATTTCTACCAAAAACAGTGATTGATCCGGTTAGTGATGTCTGACTGCTATTATTTTGAACACAAATATATATATATTTATTGAAATATATTGAATATGGCCAAAATTGTGGCATTTCAAATTTATGTCAATATATTTGGGAAGAATATTTAAAAAATATATTTCAAATATATTTTTCTTCCGTATGGGAAGGCACACTTCTCCCCCCAAGCGATACTCTGAAATAGGCAAGGGTCAAAGAAGTACAACTGTTTTTGGTGTGAAATAGAACCATTTTCAGAAACGTATAAATCGTAATGAAGGGAGCAAAGTTGTCCTGAAAGTTTGCATCTTTAGTAACTCGTTAGCCAATGAAGGGTCTCCCGTCTGCTCCAATCGTTCTGCATGGATGGATGGTGAACACCGCACAATACTAATACCAGAACAAAATGCTATTGTAAAGTACACTGTTTGTTCACGGATTCCCGTGAAATCTCAGTACAAGACACACAATGTCTCTTTCTAGGAAAGACGTGACTCATTATCAGCTCTATGAATTCTCGAGAAGACAAACTGGTAAGTGGGAACATCTTGTGAAAACTGAGCAATTGCATTTTCTGATGGAGGTCCCACTCCCACCCACAAGTCTCTGTCGCTGTAATCTTCACATCCTACGGTGACCCATTGTCAAGGTTCTATGGATCAACGGTTGTCACCGGAGCCGAAGTGACAGTTGTCATTGTGACAAAGGTAGGGTTTAGGGTTACGTTTAGGGGTGCCTGTTGATCTGTCAGAAATGCAAAGAGCTCTTCACTTCGTATTGTGAGCTGACAACTCTGGCGCTGTGATCTTTGGACAGAGTGAAGATGAGACTCCCCAATTTACAAGACTGTTAAGCAGATTTGATCTTCTTTCACAGAATTCATCGAAAAAAAACACACATGTAAGCAGGGGCGGCCTGACCATTCATGCATTTGGGCACTGGCCGAGGGCCCAGGGTCAGTCGGGGGCCCCATGAGATGCGTGTGTTTTTTTAGATGAATTCTGCGAAAGATCAAATTCATAGGCTTTTTTGGGTGTGGTTTAAGTGTGGGTGAGGACACAGGGGCCCCATGATCCCCTATTGCCCAGGGGCCCAATGAGTTGTTAGTCCGCCCCTGCATGGAAGCCAATTTGAAACAGATCTCTAGCCAAAAATAACCAGATAAAAATGAATAGGTAAGAGATGAACATTACATCTCTGGACAGATAGAGCGGGTGAAGCTCTGCAGCAGGAGCACAGTAATAAAAAAAAATGGTGGGGGGTCTAACCCATCCCCACCGTATCCAAAAGTAAAAAAAAGGCGCCTTCCGAAGCCAGGAGGTGGGCGGGGTTTTAGAGTCATGTGACCGTCATGATTAGCCGTCACGGCGGTCACATGATTGGAAAAGGTCCCGATCAAAAGGAGAAATTTGAACCTTTCCGGGAGTCACGGACATATGTGCTGGGAGCGCACAAGGCGCGCGCTCTCAGCACATATGTATTTTCTAATTGCACGCAAATATGCGGCCGCTCGGCGTCAAGGCCAAGATGCCGAGAGGCTGCATATTTGCTTGTGATCGGCGTCAAGAGGTTAAAAAAACTTTTTTGTGAATCTGTTACAAAGTTTTTTTACTTGGACATCCTGCTGGTATGGGCACTTCCCTTTTTCAGGCTGACAACGCTAAGCTTCTGCCTTGAAATCAGCAACCGTGTTGTCAGCCTATTGTAAGCGCTGCTTCAGTTAACCTTTGGGCTGCCTATCAGGTCTGCAGGAGCCATACACAGCTCTATTAACCCACATGGAAGAAAAATATATTTGAAATATATTTTAAAAATATTCTTCCCAAATATATTGTCATATATTTGAAATGCTGCAATTTTGGCCGTATTCAATATATTTAAAATTTTTATATATATATATATATATATATATATATATAAATACTGCATGTTGAAATGCATTTATTACAAAATATATGAAAAATATTTTTAAAAATACATATCAAATATACTCTATGTCTTTAAAAATACTAATCTAAATTTTTGGAATGCATTTACAAATATATGTAAAATTATATGTTAAAATGACTTTTTTATATGTTAAAAAAAAATTCTGAAGAATATATTTGAGTACTGTCCGTGATACTTTTTTTTATTTGCACTAACATACAATTTTGAGGACAAGCTTTCGGGGAGTGTCCCCTTCTTCAAGGTCCAAGCAGTACTATACAAATCACAAAGTTTTAGCAGAATGTTAGAAGAGATGAAAAAAAAAAAAGAGGCTAGAGATAAGATACAGCAAAAGTAAAAGGGGGGGGGGGGGGGAGGGAAGACAACACTCACATCACAGAGGGAGTCAAGCTTGAGCTGATAGTCATAAAACTATTGGATAATGAGTGAGGAATCCCATGTCCATATTCAGGCCATTATCTCTTGTGTCAAATAGAATTATCATTCTTAATTCAAAAGTTTTTCTTTCCTGAATGGCTATGAAATTTCCTTTAAGAACTAAAATATTGAGGTCTCCCATTGTGTGGCCTGGTTGTGCGAAATGGTGTCCCACAGGTGTGCAAAGGTCATCTTCTTTATGTTCCTTGATGGTATGTCTGTGCAAATTCATCCTTGTTTGCAACTTCTGTCCTGTTTCACCAACATAAGATCCTTTGCTGCATTTTCTGCACTGGATAAGGTACACAACATTACTGGAGGTGCAGCTGTATGATCCGGAGATATTGAAGATCCCTTGTGAGTGTCTGACACTTTTTGATGGATTGATTTGGTTGCACAGTTTGCAGCGTTTTTTATTGCAGGGTTTTCTTCCATTATTTGTGACATCTTGATCAGAAGGAAGTTTCCTACTGATTAGTTTATTTCTGAGGTTGGGGGGTTGTCTGAAGGCCAGTATTGGGGGGTTGTCTGAAGGCCAGTATTGGGGGTTGCTGGCATATTTCTTTCAGAGTTCCATCCTCTGTTATGATGGGTTGTAAATCTTTGATTATTTTTCTTCTTTCTTCTAGTGCTGGGTTGTATGTGGTTACTAGAGGTACACGGTTGTTTGTTTTTTTCTCCTTGTACTGAAGCAGATTTTCTCTTCAGGTTCTCAAGGCTGTGTTTATGCCAGTGTTGATAGTTTTGTCCTTGTAATCTTTCGTATGGAAGGAGTCTGCTAGTGTCCCGAGATGTTTATCTCTGTCTCTTGGGTCAGAACATATTCAGTGGTATCTAATGGCCTGACTGTGTATGATGGCACGTTTGGTGTGTTGGGGGTGGAAGCTGGAACTGTGGAGGTAGTTGCATCTGTCAGTGGGTTTCCTGTATATTGAGGTGTGAAGCGTATCATCCCCGATGTATACTGTGGTGTCTAGGAAGTTGACGTGTGTGTTTGAGTATTCCATTTTAAGTTTGATTGATGGATGAAAAGTGTTGATCAATGAGTAAAATTGTTTTAGGTTTCTTCCCCTTCTGTCCATATGATAAAAATATCATCAATATAGCGATAGTATCTGTATGGTTTTTGTTCCATGCTGTTCAGGAATCTTTCCTCCAGGTCAGTCATAAATAAATTGGCATATTGGGGTGCCATTTTACTTCCCATCGCAGTACCCATACATTGAAGATAGATGTCTTTATTGAAAGCAAAGTAGTTGTGTGTAAGTATGAATTCAATGAGCTGTGTAACATCCTCAGCAGTGTATTTATGGATTGGTGAGGATGATAAGGATCTGTGACATGCAGCTAATCCATCCTTGTGAGGGATATTACTATACAGGGATACTACATCCATAGTCACTAGAAGAGTATTAGATGGTAATTGCTGGATGTTGTTGATCTTGTTCATAAAGTCAGTTGTGTCTTGCAGGAAACTAGCAGTATTCATGACTAAGGGTTTTAAAATATTTTCTACAAAGCCTGAGATTTGTTCGGTGAGTGGATTCATACCTGTTATGATGGGTCTGCCTGGATTTCCTGGCTTGTGGAATTTGGGCAGCATGTAGAAGTCCCCGATTTCTGGATGATCCGGAATCGCATTTATAAGTTCTGAATGTAGGTGGGCTGGAAGTGTTTTAATGAGACCTTTTAATTGCTTTGTTAAGTCCTGGGTCGGATCATAATCTAGTTTCTTATAGTAGATGGCATTTTCCAGCTGCCTCTGGCCTTCTTGTATGTATTTGTTTGTATCCATCACAACAACTGCTCCCCCTTTATCCGCTGGTTTGATGGTGATGGCCTGATTGTTGCGCAAATCGTGTATAGCCCTTCGCTCTAGTGGTGAAAGATTGGACAGAGTTTTCTTTTGCTGGGTGGATATCAGGGATGTAGCTCGCAGTCTGAAGCTATCAATATAGGTGTCCAGTTTGGGGTTGAGTCCTTGTGGAGGTGTGAAGCAGCTGTTCTTTTTCTTTGTGTAGCACTCCATTGTCCTAGGATTCCTTTCATTATTGTGGAAATATTCTTTGAGCTTTAGTCTCCTGAAGAAATCCTCCATATCTGACAATAATTGTAAATGATCCAATTTGGTGGTTGGGCAGAATGTAAGGCCTATGGAGAGGATGGTTAATTCTGGTTCAGAAAGTTTATGATTTGACAAGTTGATGATTCCAAGTTCCTCTGTTATATCCACATTTTCAGTCAGGTCAGCACTTACACAAGGGATACCTTGGGATTCTGGATTGGATTCCAGGTCACTGATAGTAGGAGGTATAGATGTTGGGTTGCTTTTATGTTTAGGTTGTATCCAAAAGGTCTGCTCTTGGTGTAGCTTCTGAAGTTTTTTTTGTTTCCCATTCATGGCAAGTTTTTGTGTTTGTCTGCTCATGCGCGAATGGCCGGCTGCCATTTTGGAAGCTGGAAATTTTGGACTTTTTTGCCAATCAATGCCTATGTTGTGATCAGGGGTGGACTGACAACTCATGGGGCCCCTGGGCAATAGGGGATTGTGGGGCCCCTGTGTCCTTGCCCAAACTCAAAAAAGCCTATGAAAAAGGTACCAGGGGCATCTCATGGGGCCCCCTACTGACTCCGGGCCAGTTTCCAAATGGTCAGTCCGCCCCTAGTTGTGATTATGGCTTTACACTATGTGGAGCGTTCTTTCTTTCCATGTTTTCTATCTACGAATCCAAGCCTTATCTTGAGTGGTTTAGCTACCCCAATTAAGGTCCATTGTGGAAGATCTGCTCTTTTGGAGATCTGGAGAAGGAATCAAGTGTCTGGCTTTCTGGATTGTACAAACAAAGCATGATTGACCACTCCTAACAGGGGGTCATGCCTTTCTGCTAAGCCTTCCGTAGTAGTGGTGGGTGACACAACAACTCTCCTTGGATTTCTTTTGTTTCATCACAGCCTCTGGGACTTTTCTTTCATTTTTGGATGGACTATATTTTTTGATACACTTTTCACTGTTTCTTTATGAATATTTGTCACTTTTTTTTAAGAGCTGCACTTTATTGACCCCTACAGTTAAGGAGTCAAACGTCCAATTTTTCATCACGGTGGTGCAATGGTGGTGGTTATATTGGAATGAAGATTTTCAACTACTCATCACAGAATATGTTGACTGTTCTATAAACTCTATAAGGACCATTCCATCTATGTCTACTTTGCACTCTCATTTCTAGCAATGGCTCACTATTGAGCACCTTCTTCTTGTCCTTTATTGGATTCATATCAATTGTATACTATCTATGAGAATTTGTGATTTCATTTATATTTCACTTAGCGCAACACTAGATATTTATTTTGATTTGTGATTTAGACGGGATATCTTCTTGGTGTGTTTGCTGCTTTGTACACAATTAGGTTTTGGTTTTTAATTTATGATCATTATATACATTCAGTGCTGGAACTGCGTTCCCCCGTGTTCCTGCTGAAAAACAAAGTTATGAGGAGGGAATAGGTACTAAATGTTCAGACCAATAACAGGGTGCCTTAATGGTGAGCAGGAGGATCCTAAAGTCTATGTGAAACCTAATGGGTAGCCAGTGCGAGGACTCCAGGATAGGGGCAAAATGGTCCACTATTACCAGACCTAGTGAGGATTCTGGCTGCAGGATTTTTTGTACATATTGTAGTCAATTAACCTCCCTGGCGGTCTAACTCAGTGTTTCTCAACCTTTTTTCAGTCAAGGCACCCTTTAAAATTATGGACAGTCCCGAGGCACCCATTAAAATTATGGACAGTCTTGAGGCACCCCATTCTAAAATGGGGTGTCTTAAGATTGTCAATAATTTTAAAAGGGCACCCCATTGTACAATGTGAAAAACTATTCTAATAGTTTTATATAACACAGCAACATCAACAAATGTAGGACACCCAATGTGATGGGAGTCACTTTGGGTGGGGGACCCATGGAACCCAGATCACTTTCGAGAGGTGGGGCTCCCCATATCCCTCTTATGTGTAAGTCACCCTGTGCCTGTTAGGGGTACAGGGTGATCTGTCCTAATATTGTGCAGACATGTATAGGTGGGGTGGGGGTTGTTGATTGTTTAATGCCATGTGGTTGTATCCCATTATTCTATTGTGTGTCTTGCTTGAGGGGTAAACTATTATGGGATGTATGTGTTTTATATGTATAAGCTTGGTGGGGGATGTCTCCAGCAGCCCTCCCTCCTGATAGGACTGTCTGCTGGTGTGGAGTTTGAATACCTGTGTGTCTCTTGTTGCTAAGTGTAGATTGCCCCGCCCTGTGTCATTATGCAGGGAGGGGGGATTGTCCCCTGAGTTTATAAAAAGCCAGTTCGAGTTTCAAATAAAGAGTTCCATGTTCAGACAGATTGGTGTCGTCTAGTCTTGTATGGCAGCTGTGGTGTCTGTTGTCCGTGTTCGGACGGGGAATCAGTATTGTAACAGAAATACCCAAGCATAATCTGGGGTCGGTTCCATTGCACCCAACTTTAGAGGTGATTTATTCTTCCAAAGCAAATACACTTTTGCGCACTGGTACTGACTAGTATTTCAATGTTTCTCTTCTCCCTCACTGAGATAATGTGACCCCAGACTGATGGCGAGGGGTGGGGGAGGGTCAAACTAGGATGCTGTGCAGGCAGCTGACATCCTCCTTATCAACTGATGATGCAATTGGTTGTCAGGATGTCGGCGGCTAGAAGGTCGTAATGGTACACAATGAAAACCTGTGACTTTGTGTAACAAAAAGGCAGGCTTGTTCCACCTGCTGGCGTGTATACAAAATTTGGGTAAAGGCACCGCGGAAGAAACCTCAAGGCACCCTGGTTGAGAAAGGCTGGTCTAACTAATCAATATTTTTGAATGTCAAAGATGGTTTATTGTTTTCAATGGAAATTTGTTGTTTTATATTGTAGGCCTGTAATTCTTAGGAATAACTCACTTAAATCTGTCCAAACAAGAGTCTAGTAAACATTCCGGGTATGATAAAGTTTGAAACACGAAATCATAAATTATAATATAATAAAAAATCATAAAAATGAATAATATAATAATAATAATAATAATAATAATAAATTTAATAAATTTAATTAATTAATGTAATCAAAAACACTGAAATTTGAAATATAGCGCCAAGTTCGCATATCACTGAGCAAAGTCGCAGAATCATTTTCAGTGTCTGATGACAAATTTCCCCCACGAATCATCACTCAATTCTGCAAGTGGTTCTAATTTACTATCGCTGTTCTCTAGCCGGTCTAAAACCGCTTTTGACCTAAAGGGACGCTTTTTGGACACCATGGACATTTGTCAGTATCCAGGCAGAAAGAACAGTAAAAATGCAGGCAGGGCGCAGGACAAAGCACTCGGGACAAAATGTATGTGAAATGGTTTGAAACAGCAATGTAATACTAACAGATTACAATTTATTGTGTGTATGACATATTTTTACTTTTTTGAATCTCCCGCCAGTTCTGTCCCCCTACGTCCTGACGTTCGCAGGGAAGGGAACCTGGAAGACAGATGCCGGCATTGGCCGGCGGACATGGCCACACAGCGCGGAGGACCTTGTGGGATAGGTAAGGCTCGAGGGATCGCTGCAGTGTAATCCCGAGTGTTGCTCGGGTTACCGCTTTTGGTACTGACAGCTGGAGGACCGCCAGTTTGATACCCCTGGGCTAGCAGGACTGGCCTTACACAACTGATGGGGGGGTGCCAATAAGCATGACTTCAGTCTTGTCACAGTTTAATTGAAGGGAATTTTGGGCCATGTAAGATTTTATATCACAAATACAGTTAGACAGGAGAGAAGCAGCCAACGTGGGATATGGTTTAGCGTGGATGTATATCTAATTGTCATCAGCAAAGAAGTGATCATTGAGTCCATGTGATCTAAGCAGTGGGCCAAGTGGAAACGTGTAAATGCTAAAAAGTAAGGGACCCCAAGGGCATGGAGGAGCTGATACATGTCTCTCAAGAGAGGATCACGCATTTTCATATAGTATGGACATGTTGGCTTCATGATCAAACAGCCGGAATATACTGACGTTCTGTACTCCACGGGGTGAGTATGCAGCCTTAACTAGCACATATGTCTGGGGTCCATTGGAAGATCCACTGATGGCAGTGTGTCACTCTGTCCCACTAGGGGGAGTGTTGTGCGAGGGCATACCCCCCTCCCCCCTTTCAACGTCACCCTTTCTTTTCCTATTCATTTCTTCTCCCTTATTTCCTCACTTCCTCTCTTCCCCCCTCCCCCTTAGCTTCTTTCCCCCCTCCCTCTTTCCTTTGCCCCCCCCCTCCCCCCACCCTTATTTCTTTCTCTCTTCTTCCCTCCTCCCCCCCCCCTCTTCTTTCCCCCCTCCCTCTTTCCTTTGCCCCCCCTCTCCCCCATCCTTATTTCTTTCTCTCTCCTTCCCTCCTCCCCCCCCCCTTCTTTCCCCCCTCCCTCTTTCCTTTGCCCCCTCCTCTCCCCCACCCTTATTTCTCTCTCCTTCCTTCCTCCTTCCTTCCTCCTCCCCCCCTCTTCATTCCCCCCTCCCTCTTTCCTTTGCCCCCCCTCTCCCCCATCCTTATTTCTTTCTCTCTCCTTCCCTCCTCCTTCCCCCCCCCTCTTCTTTCCCCCTCCCTCTTTCCTTTGCTCCCCTCCTCTCCCCCACCCTTATTTCTTTCTCTCTCCTCCCTTCCTCCTCCCCCTCTTCTTTCCCCCTCCCTCTTTCCTTTGCCCCCTCCTCTCCCCCACCCTTATTTCTTTCTCTCTTCTTTTCTCCTCCCCCCCCCTCTTCTTTCCCCCTCCCTCTTTACTTTGCCCCCCCCCCCCTATTTTTTCTCTCTTCTTCCCTCCTCCTTCCCCCCCTTTTCTTTTCCTACTCCTCTTTTTGCAATCAACCTCCTCTTTACCTTTTCCTCTTACTCTGGGACTTCTCTCACTAATGTCAGTTTTCCCCTTTTCTTGTTCTGTTGTGGGTTTATCCCCATTGCATTCAACAATTATTCTTTCACATAACCAAGTTGCCTCAGAACCATGATTACTGTGAGGAGGCCCCCTGAAAACAGTCTACTCTGTTCCCCTACGGCCTAGTCATGGGGGTCAACGCTTTCCTATGTTTATACAGTAGGTATGTTGGATACTTCAAAAATGAGTGTCTCGAGTTTTTGAGGTGAACTTGTATAAGTTATGCACTCGTATACATGTCTCCAGCATTTTTGGACTTATTGCACTTGTACCTGTCTATGTTTACTTGACTCAATTTTCGTCTATTCTCAATAAAATTCTTTATGGGAAAAAAAAGAAAAAAAAAGTAAGGAACCCAAGATAGAGCCCTGAGGAACACCGAACTTGTCTGAACCGACTTCAGACGGCAATCCGCCAAGAGAAACAAAGTGACAGCGATCAGTAACATATGACTTAATCCATTTCAGAACCAATTCTGAGACTCCAAATATGGTTTCAAGGAGAGAGAGTAAAAAAGTGTGGTCTACAGGATCAAAGGCAGAACTAAGATCCAGTAGAATAGTTTGTGAGCCAGAATCAGAAGCTAACAGGGGTTAATGACTTTGACCAAGGCGGTTTCTGTGCAGTGCAGTTGCCGAAACCCAGATTGGAGGGGTTCAAATAGGCTATTTAAAATCAGGTGGTTATGTAACCGGGATATCACAGCTCGCCCAAGGATCTTGGCAAGGAAGGGTAAGTTAGATTGAATATATTTTTATTAGAAATTGTTATCTCTGTTATATACAGGAGGTACAGAAAAAAGAAAGGGGGGGGGGGGGGACAATTGAAATGTAAAACAAGACATTTGGGGAATAACAATGTCAAAAGGTCTGGTGTAGCCATTATATCAAGGATATCAAGATGTCACCAGCATGGATGAATAAAAGCATACAACACAAGAGGCCATATACAACACGAGAGGACATATACAACACAAGAGGACATATATATAAACGTGGTTAGTGGTTCCATCCAGTAGCATGATGGATTAAAAGGATGTCTAATAAAACATCTAAAAACAAATAATCCCAGAGACCTTTAAATAGACCAACGAAAAAGAAAATAAGAAAGGAAAAGAATGTGATAGAGAGAAGAAAGAGAAAGTCATATAGCCTTGAGGGGGAGAACTCCAATAAGAGTATGATAAAGAGAGACACATTGGGCAGTGAGGGGTACAAGAATATGTAATGGGTGGGGGAGGATTGGTATGAGATCTACTAGTCAAGTTGCATGGCCTTTGAGCCATAGAGAAAATAATGTCTGGTAAGTGACCACAGCATACTTCGCAAGTTTGCTGAGGAGGAATATTGAATCCAAACTGACCATATAAATTTGCATTTTGTCTGCAAATCCATTTCGGTGGCCTGCATATCTTCCATTAACATAATATCGTTCAAGGTATCTACCCAGAGAGATAAGGGAGGATGAGTGGTGGTCATCCAAAATCTGGAAATAAGTTGGCGTGCTGATGAGAGGAAAAATCTTAAGAGATTAGATTTTTGCGATTTAATAGAACCTGGTAATATAGATAATAGTGCAATTTTGGGGGACGGAGAGATGGAGTCATCGTAAGGAAGGGTAAGTTAGATATGGGGCGAAAGTTGTTCAAATTGTCCAGAGCCATGTTAGGTTGGGATGTGATAACGGCAGTTTTGAGAATCAAGGTACAAAATCGGTGCTAAGGGAGTCAATTATGATTGAGAATAATGGGGCACAGAGAACGAAAATAGGATTTAAATAGATAAGTGGGAATAGAATCAAGGATGCAGGTGGAAGATTTCATATTAGACCAATTGGATCAGAGATCAGAGTCAAGCTGAGAGAAGTGGGAGAGAGATGAACCAGTAAAACTAGGTGGGTCAGGGGGTGGAAGAAACATTGTGTGGAAGTTTGATGCCTTATTTTGTCAATTTTTGAGGATCAATAAAAAATCTAAGAATGTATTAGAGAGCTGTGTTGAGGCTGGCGAGGTTCTAATAATCTATCAATAGTGCAGCAGAGTTGTCTAGGGTTGCTATGTTTTTTTTTCAATGACATGGAAGAAATAGTTTGATCTAGCAGTCTCAATATGACCCTTATACACACACAAATGATCCTTCCAAAACTGACAACGAAAGGTCAGGCCAGAACGGCACCACCTACACTCAAGTCTCCACGAGACTGCCGCCATTGAGTGAATGTTGTATTTATACCACGGAGCTGGGTGAAAGAATGAGATGTTTGAGTGATTGATAGGATCTCAGAGCAAGAAACTTTGCAACACATTGGCAAAAAAGGTTTTGCTTAGAAAAACATATAAACATTAAGACCCCTTTCACAGGGGGCGGATTCTGTTTTGATCAACAGAGCGGGAGGATTACACAGCTCTGTCCTTGTCCACTGTCTTCTATTGGAGGCCTGGAGTAAGTGGACCCCACTGTCTGTTTACACCATCAATCCGATCCACCTAAACAGAAGAAGATGGATCCGCTTCTGTTTTTTTTAGCAGACCAGATCGGATCCAGACCTAGGTGGGTGTAAATGGACACAAGTCCATTTACACCACCCTGTCGTTAGGAATGCATGGACCTTCCAATCAAAAACTTTCAGACAAACCTGATTGGATCGCCCATGTGAAAGCGGCCTAAGACATGGTGGCAAAAATACTGAAAACTAACTTTGGGGTTATGCACTTTGAGGGCCCATTCACACCACTTGTGTTGCAATCTAAGTATGGCGGTTTGCTGCGGTACCATTCATTGTAAAAGGCACTCCAACCTATCTTGAAAACACGTGTTCTACAATACACTATAGCACCATGTCCTGTGTGTTACACTGCAGACGGCACCTATTTTTTGTTATGTTGAGGCGCGTTGCAGCTCAGTCATTTTGAATTGGCTTCTGTGCTGTTATGATTAGGTGTCAGTGAAATGTGAAATGTGTCAGCCTTTTGCAGTATCTGTCAGAAACCAGACTTGCACCCTGTGTTGTGGCTGGCCAGTAAGTGGTGGAATGACCTGCAGTGGTCCATTCTTCCTTTTCACCCTGCAGTGCGTGTCAACGCACAAACACACGTAGCTCACTGAGTTGTGGTATAAATGGACACTATTAACTGCTTCCCATCCACGCTATAGAAGAAGTACCACGGCACCACCTGCCTGGAGTTTACATGTTCTCCCTGTGCTTGCGTGGTTTTCCTCTGGGTACTCTGGTTTCCTCCCACACTCCAAAGACATGCTGGTAGGTGAATTGGCTCCTGTCTGAATTGTCCCTAGTATGTGTATGAATGAATGTGAGTTAGGGACCTTAGATTGTACGCCCCTTGAGGGTTAGGGACTGATGTGAATGTACAATACATATGTAAAGTGCTGCGTAAATTGATGGAGCTATATATATACCTGAAATAAATAAATAAGTACTGCTACAGGGAGGCATGGATGCACAAAGTCACGTATACATACATGATTTTGCATTTCTGGGTAGGGGGCACACACACCCTACCCGTGCTGCCATTCGTGGCCTCAGCTGTCAATCACCGGGTCCCTGCCGGTGATTACTCGCCGGCATCCAGTGATTGCCGAGCATCTTCGACGGGGTGGAGAGCTGTTTGTAAACACAACAGTTCTCTCCCCTGTCAGCTCCTGCACACTACTTTGCATGGCTGTGCACAGCACAGCCATGCAAAGCAGTGTGCTTACAGTGAAGCACACGGACACTGCCCCTAGTAAAACAGCACACTGTTAACCCTTTGATTGCCCCACATGTTAACCCCTTCCTGCCTAGTGCCATTAGTACAGTGTTAGTGCTTTTCACTATTATTATTATACAGGATTTATATGGCGCCAACAGTTTGCGCAGGGCTTTACAGTATAAGGGAGACAATACAGCAACAATACAGTTCAATACAGAAGGAATATGAGGGCCTTGCTTATGAAGCTTACAATCTAAAGATTCATTAGCACTGATCACTGTATTGGTGTCACTGGGGATGTCAGTGACACCAAGTCAGTTTTCCCCCCAGTGTCAAAATGCCCGCAACAATCCTGCTATAATTCGATGATCGCCCCCATTACTAGTAAAAATAAAAAAAAATCCCAGTATCTATACCGCCATTTGTAAACGCTCTAACTTTTACGTAAACCAATTAATTTACACATATTGGGATTTTTTTTTTTGCAAAAACATGTCGCAGAATACATTTTGTCCTAAATTTATGCCGAAATTAGATTTTTAAAATTTTTTTTTTACTGGACACGTTTAATAGCAAAAAGTCAAAAATATTGTTTTTTTCTCAAAAATGTCGATATTTTTGTTGTTTATAGCGCAAAAAATAAAAACTGCAGAGGCGATCAAATACCACGGAAAGAAAGCTCTATGCGTGGGGGGGGGGGAGAAAGGATGTAAATTTCATTTGGGTGCAGCGTTGCATGACCGTGCAATTGTCAGTTAAAGTAACGCAGTGCAGTATCGCAAAAAAATGGCCTGGTCAGGAAGGATGGGGGGGATCCTCTGGAGGGCGAGCGGTTAAGCAGATTATTAAAGAAAAAGGATCTAAATTTCATTTGGGTGCAGCATTGCATGACCGCGCAATTGTCAGTTAAAGTAACGCAGTGTCGTAATGCAAAACATGGCCTGGTCAGGAAGGATGGGGGGAATCATCTGGAGGGCGAGGGGTTAAGCAGATTATTAAAAAAAAAAAAAAGGATGTAAATTTCATTTGGGTGCAGCGTTGCATGACCACGCAATTGTCAGTTAAAGTAACGCAGTGTCATAATGCAAAAAATGGCCTGGTCAGGAAGGGGGGGGGGGGGTCCTCTGGAGGGCGAAGGGTTAAGCAGATTATTAAAAAAAGGATGTAAATTTCATTTGGGTGCAGCGTTGCATGACCACGCAATTGTCAGTTAAAGTAACGCAGCGCCGTATTGCAAAAAATGGCCTGGTCAGGAAGGGTGGGGGGGATCCTCTGGAGGGCGAGGGGTTAAGCAGATTATTAAAAAAAAAGGATGTATATTTCATTTGGGTGCAGCGTTGCATGACCACGCAATTGTCAGTTAAAGTATCGCAGCGCCGTATTGCAAAAAATGGCCTGGTCAGGAAGGGGGGGGGGGATCCTCTGGAGGGCAAGCGGTTAAGCAAATTATTTAAAAAAAAAAGGATGTAAATCTCATTTGGGTGCAGCGTTGCATGACCACGCAATTGTCAGTTAAAGTAACGCAGTGCCGTATTGCAAAAAATGGCCTGGTCAGGAAGGGGGGGGGATCCTCTGGAGAGCGAGGGGTTAAGCAGATTATTAAAAAAAAAAAAGATGTAAATCTCATTTGGGTGCAGCGTTGCATGACCGCGCATTTGTCAGTTAAAGTAACGCAGTGTTGTAATGCAAAACATGGCCTGGTCAGGAAGGGGGGGGGGGATCCTCTGGAGGGCGAGGGGTTAAGCAGATTATTAAAAGTAGAAAGCCACTTCACATTGGTGAACAAATAACCTCCATAGCCTGCCCAGCCCTGAACTGTCCAATGAATATTCAAGTACAGGATAAGATGCAGGAAATGTAATGGAATTCTTTGTATCTTCGGTATTTGTCATGAAGAGGGCAATTATATGCTAATAAAATATTTTAACAAGCCCGGCATATGGCCACATAAATACTGCTGTTAATTACAACTATATTTCTTTTTTTTGTAATAACAGAGACATAACTGTGCAACTGAACGCGACCGTCCCAATACATAATTCTATGATTGCGCTGTCATTGCGAAGATTTTTCCAATATACGCAGGGAACAAAGTACGGGAAGAATGATGCCAATTAAATTCAAGGTCATTGTTTTGGTGGTGGAGATAAGTGCACAGGATCTGATCGCCGATTTCACATCAATTACACTGGTAATTAGGGCTCGCTAAATCAGCAATGGCAATTAGCCACGTTTAATCTGCGAAGGAAAGAAAACACATATTGCTATTCGGTATTATTTCATTGGAGCCCAACGAACAGTCTAAGGCTACTTTCACACCGATCCACAGCATTTACTGCGTTTTTTATAGGACACAGGACTCAAAAACAGCACCAAAAATACAGCGCAGGTGCGTTTTTGCCGCGTTTTAGATTTATTGCAATTGGGAGATGCGCTTTTGGTGCGTTTTTTTACAGCACCAAAGATGTAGCAAGCGGGATTTTAAAAAGCCGCAGCGGATCAGTGTGAAACATTCCATAGGAATACATGGTCACACGTTTTTCTTCCACTTTTTTTAATGCAAAAGAGGAAGAAAAACGGATCAGTGTGAAAGCAGCTTTAAAGTGGTACTAAACCCCGGACCCTGTATTTACGATATCTGGTCTCCCGGACCCTGCATTCGCTATATCTGGTCTCCCCGGAACCCTGCATTCACTATATCTGGTCTCCCCGGACCCTGCATTCACTATATCCGCTCTCCCCGGACCCTGCATTCACTATATCCGCTCTCCCCGGACCCTGCATTCACTTTATCTGATCTCCCCGGACCCTGCATTCACTGTATCTGGTCTCCCTGGACCCTGCATTTACTATATCCGCTCTCCCCGGACCCTGCATTCACTATATCTGGTCTCCCCGGACCCTGCATTCACTTTATCCGCTCTCCCCGGACCCTGCATTCACTATATCTGGTCTCCCCGGACCCTGCATTCACTATATCTGGTCGCCCCGGACCCTGCATTTACTATATCTGGTCTCCACGGACCCTGCATTCACTATATCCGGTCTCCCGGACCCTGCATTCACTATATCCGCTCTCCCAGACCCTGCATTCACCGTATCCGGTCTCCCAGACCCTGCATTCATTATATCCGGTCTCCCCGGACCCCGCATTCACTATATCCGGTCTCCCCGGACCCTGCATTCACTATATCCGCTCTCCCTGGACCCTGCATTCACTATATCCGGTCTCCCCGGACCCTGCATTCACTATATCCAGTCTCCCGGACCCTGCATTCACTATATCCGGTCTCCCTGGACCCTGCATTCACTATCTCTGGTCTCCCTGGACCCCGCATTCACTATATCTGGTCTCTGCATTCACTATATCTGGTCTCCCCGGACCCTGCATTCACTATATCCGGTCTCCTGGACCCTGCATTCACTATATCCGGTCTCCCTGGACCCTGCATTCACTATCTCTGGTCTCTGCATTCACTATATCTGGTCTCCCTGGACCCTGCATTCACTATAGCCGCTCTCCCCAGACCCTGCATTCACTATATCTGGTCTCCCCGGCCCCTGCTTTCACTATATCCGGTCTCCCCGGACCCTGCATTCACTATATCTGGTTTCCCCGGACCCCTCATTCACTATATCCGCTCTCCCCGGACCCTGCATTCACTATATCTGGTCTCCCACAGTACACACAACATGGAAATACAATTATTTTAGTAAATTTAAACTGCTAAATACCTTTTCTCATCAGCAGTTAGAGCAGTCTTGTGATTTCTATCAGTGTCCATCAGAGAACTAGCTAAAGGATCCCATCATGAGCATAATGCGGCACGTTCAACCATTTTTTCCTTCACGTGAAACCTGGAACTGACTGCGCTGGTGTACCGGGTCCATTTGAATACATGGAAAATGCTTTGCATGCATTTCTGATGATGAAAAAAGGCTCTGGACAGCATCTGGACATGGAACAATTAAAAAACGCTTCTAAACGCAAAGGCTTATAAACTCGGTTAACAGTGTTTACAAGCATTTACAAGCGTTTGGCATTTGAAACACTGGTAAAATCTACTCCTGAACGCAAGTTTAGTGCGTTCAAAAAAACGACTGTAAACTCAACTGCCTGTAAACGACAATGTGTACATGGACCAGGGGCGGACTGACCATTTGGAAACTTGGGCACTGCCTGAGGGCTCGGGGTCAGTAGGGGGCCCCATGAGATGCCCCTGGAAGCTTTTTTTGTTTGGGCAAGGACACAGGGGCCCCATGATCCCCTATTGCCCGGGGGCCCCAATGAGTTGTCAGTCCGCCCCTGACATGGACACATAGGAAAACATTAGGGAGAGTTCAGGGGCTGCTGAAAACAACGCTGAACAGCTCCTGAACGTCAGTTTAACAGCTTCAGTGTACATGAGCCCCAACACACGCATGCATGGGTAAAGCCATTGTTTTGTATTGGCAGCTGTCCATGGTACCATAGGCAGTCATAGTCCCTAGCATGCCAGGAAACCTTCTATGTTCATTGATGAATTATATTACTGCTGAATAGTTACATCGATCACGGCCATGTAGGTGTATTATAATGCTGGACTCCTGGAACATTTAATGACAATTACAAATCAGGTCACTGCATACATGTAGTGTATGCAGAACTGTGTAAACCTCAGGACTGGATGGAAATACTTCCCCCCCCACCCCCCTGGTTACCACAGACTAAGCAAGTAAAGACACAGAGCCAATGTGATAATAACAATGTTATGGAAGATCACTGAGACAAGGAATATCACAGCAGCTCTGGATCTGGACAGACTGTTTAACCACTTGAGCTCCTGAGGATTTACCCCCCTTAATGACCAGGCCTCTTTTTGCTACTCGGCACTGCACTAATTCAACTGATAATTGCGCGGTCATGCAATGCTGCACCCAAACAAAATTTACGTCCTTTTTTTCACACAAATAGAGCTTTCTTTCGGTGGTATTTGATCACCTGTGCGCTTTTTATTTTTCACGTTATAAACAAAAAAATGCCAACAATTTTGAAGAAAAACAATATTTTTTACTTTAAGCTATAAAAAATATATAGTAAACTCAAAGTTGGTTATAAATTTAGGCCAAAATGTATTCTGCTCCATGTTTTTGGTGAAAAAAATCCCAATAAGTGTATATTGATTGCTTTGTGTGGAAGTTATAGCGTCTACAAACTATGGTATAAATACTGCAATTTACGCCATTTTTCTGCTATACAGCGCTGTGCTAGTTTAACGGACAATTGCGCGGTCATGCAATACGGTACATAAATGAAATTTACATCCTTTTTTTCCCCACAAATTGAGCTTTCTTTTGGTGGTATTTGATCGCCTGTGCGGTTTTTATTTTTTGCACTATAAAAAAAAAGGCTGACAATTTTGAGGAAAAAAAAACAATATTTTGGACTTTTTGCTATAAAACATGTCCAGTAAAAAAAATGCAAAAATCAAATTTAGTCATAAATTTCTGCCAAAATGTATTCTGCAACATGTCTTTGCTAAAAAAAAACCCAATATGTGTAAATTAATTGGTTTACGTGAAAGTTATAGCGTTTACAAATGGCGGGAAAGATACTGGAATTTTTAATTTTTATTTATACTAATAATGGCGCCGATCGGCGACATATGACAGCGACCAGCGACTTATGGCGAGACTACGGCGGACATTTTGACACTGGGGGGGGGACTGACTTTGGGTCACTGGCATCCCCAGTGACACCAATACAGTGATCAGTGAAAAAAAATCACTGAAACTGTACTAATGTCACTGGGGAGGAAGGGGTTAACATTTTTAGAATTTGCTGTGTAAGGGGAGTGTTTTACTAGGGGGCGGGGGTGTGTACTGGACGGGGGGAGGGAGGGGGGAGCTGATCTAGGGAAAGAAACTCTTCTCTCCCTCTGCAGCTTGTCGGCGAACTGTCACAGAGCAGGGCTGTGTGTAAACAATGCAGCTCTGCTCTGTGTCAGTGATCACCGCTCATCGCGGGAAAACGGCTGGTAAAAACCGGCCGTGACCAGGCGGCGGAGACCCGCTGCTGACACCCGCGGGACAGGTAGGGCGAGGCGCGCGCCCCCTACCTGTTTTGAAGGCAGCCATTTTAAAACGTGCTTTTGCCTACGAGCGCCGCCCTGCCACCGTTTATATACGGTGGCTTGGCGGCAAGTGGTTAAACCTCTTAGATTGTAAGCTCCCAGGATCAGGCCCTCCTAACCCTCTTGTATTGAACTGTATTGTTGCTGTATTGTCTCCCTTTATATTGTAAAGTGCTGAGCAAACTGTTGGTGCTCTATAAATTCTGTATAATAATAATAATTATAATAAAAAACTATTAAGCTATGCAGAACAATTACTAGAACTAAGAGAAGTCAGTCTGTCTCAGGTGACCAGGCTTTCCGGTGCTAGTCTTCAGATCTTCTCTAACAGTCTTTAGTTGTTCTTGGCCTGATGGGTGATCGTCTTTCTTCTAGCCATCCACTGAAACCATCCTAGTGGTCACCTGAAAGATTTCCTCAGCGACCCTCAGCACTAGGCCCACAGCTACACCAAGTGCTATTAGACTGGTCTCTAGTGCCCACATCTTTGTTGTTTATTTTCTCTTGCATTTACCACCACTTTGTTTAAGAAGTATCTTGTCATCCCCAAGGACTCCTTCAGAATTCCAATGAGATCCAGGAAATATTCCTTTGCATTGTGTTAATACACTCACCGGCCACTGTATTAGGTACACCCGTTCTATTGCTTGGTAACACAAATTGCTAATCAGCCAATCACGTGTCAGAAAATCAATGCATTTAGGCATCTAGGTGTGGTGAAGATGACTTGCTGAAGTTCACACCGAGCATCAGAATGGGGAAGAAAAGAGATTTTAGTAACTTTGAACGTGGCATGTTTGTTGGTGCCAGACGGGCTGGTCTGAGTATTTCAAAAACTGCTGATCTACTGGGATTTTCACGCACAACCATCTCTAGGGGTTACAGAGAATGGTCTGAAAAAGAGAAAATATCCAGTGAATGGCAGTTGTGTGGACGAAAATACCTTGTTGGTGTCAGAGGTCAGAGGAGAATGGGCAGACTGGTTCACGATGATAGAAAGGCAACAGTAACTCATGTCAATATGGACCAAAATCTCTGAGGAATGTTTCCACCACCTTGTTGGATCTATGCCATGAAGAATGAAGGCAGTTCTGAAGGCAAAAGGAGGTCCAACCTGATACTAGCAAAGTGGACCTAATAAAGTGGCCGGTGAGTGGATATAACTTTATCCTTGCTTCCTAGTTCACCGTGCATCCCAGGAGGAGGGCGACTCACTTCAACTTCATGCCCACCCTCCTCATCCAGTGTATCTCTGTTGTGTCATGCATGCACTTTGTTAACTCTTCCTCTTCCATACCTAGTGGCCAGGCCGAAGACCTCTGCGGCACTGATCTGTCCCATTTCTATAGGGGATGGACCGCTCAGGGAGGGAGCCCCAGAAGCAACCCCCTCGTACCTCAGTGTGCTTTACTGACCCAAGCTGCAGACTATGTGTGACGTGCCGGTTACTTTCCCTTTCAATAACTTCAGACCGGGCATTAAAACGTTTCAATGCTTTACGAAAGAAACTCAGCCAATACAGTACCAGCGAGCAAACAGATTATCCTAACTGAACCTACATCTGCCCAACAGGGGCGGACTGACAACTCATGCGGCCCCCGGGCAATAGGGGATCATGGGGCCCCTGTGTCCTTGCCCACACTCAAAGCACACTCAAAAAAGCCTATAAAAAAGATAACAGAGGCATTTCATGGGGCCCCCTACTGACCCCGGGCCCTCGGGCAGTGCCCGAGTGTTTGAATGGTCAGTCCTCCCCTGCTGCCCAAGCATACCTACACAGGTAAGAGTTCATTCTTAGCCAAGGGCGGACTGAGAACTCATGGGGCCCCTGGGCAAAAGGGGATCATGGGGCCCCTGTGTCCTCACCCACACTCAAAACACACCCAAAAAAGCCTATGAAAGGTACTAGGGGCATCTCATGGGCCCCCCTACTGACCCTGGGCCCTCGGGCAGTGCCCAAGTACTCGAATGGTTAGTCCGCCCCTGTTCTTAGCGGTGGCGGAATGCCAACACCGGTGCGGCGGCAAAAAGAATTAACCCCTTCCCTCCCGCTAAGTCAGCCGTATTAGCTGACTACCGTGGGTAACCTGCCTACATGCAGGCTGCACAGAGGGTCCACAAGCCCCTAGCCCAGTGATGAAGAACCTTTTAGAGACCGAGTGCCCAAACTGCAACCCAAAGCTCACTTATTTATCGTGAACTGCCAACACTGCAGTTAAACCTGAATACTTAGGTATTAGTGTAGAAAAGACAATCCATACATTAACATCTTTGGTATTACACTGACCACCAACACAGGGGGGCAAAGTTCCATTGACCACCAGCACAAGGGGGAAAAGTTCCACTGACCACCAGCACAAGGAGGCAAAGTTCCATTGACCACCAGCACAAGGGGGCAAAGTTCCATTGACCACCAGCACAAGGAGGCAAAGTTCCATTGACCACCAGCACAAGGAGGCAAAGTTCCATTGACCACCAGCACAAGGGGGCAAAGTTCCATTGACCACCAGCACAAGGGGGGAAAGTTCCACTGACCACCAGCACAAGGAGGCAAAGTTCCACTGACCACCAGCACAAGGGGGAAAAGTTCAACTGACCACCAGCACAAGGGGGCAAAGTTCCATTGACCACCAGCACAAGGAGGCAAAGTTCCATTGACCACCAGCACAAGGAGGCAAAGTTCCATTGACCACCAGCACAAGGGGGCAAAGTTCCATTGACCACCAGCACAAGGGGGGAAAGTTCCACTGACCACCAGCACAAGGAGGCAAAGTTCCACTGACCACCAGCACAAGGGGGAAAAGTTAAACTGACCACCAGCACAAGGGGGCAAAGTTCCACTGACCACCAGCACAAGGGGGCAAAGTTTCACTGACCACCAGAACAAAGGGGGGAAGTTCCACTGACCACCAGCACAAGGGGGCAAAATTCCACTGATCACCAGCACAAGGAAGCAAAGTTCCACTGACCAGCAGCACAAGGGGGCAAAGTTCCACTGATCACCAGCACATGGGGGGAAAGTTCCACTTACCACCAGAACAAAGGGGGGAGGTTCCCCTGACCACCAGCACAAGGGGGCAAAGTTCCATTGACCACCAGCACAAGGGGGCAAAGTTCCACTGACCACCAGCACAAGGGGGAAAAGTTCAACTGACCACCAGCACAAGGGGGCAAAGTTCCACTGACCACCAGCACATAGGGGGAAAGTTCCACTGATCACAAGCACAAGGGGGCAAATATATATGTATGTATATATATATTTATTCCACTGATCACCAGCACAAGGGGGCAAAGTTTCACTGACCACCAGAACAAAGGGGGGAAGTTCCACTGACCACCAGCACAAGGGGGCAAAATTCCACTGATCACCAGCACAAGGAAGCAAAGTTCCACTGACCAGCAGCACAAGGGGGCAAAGTTCCACTGATCACCAGCACATGGGGGGAAAGTTCCACTTACCACCAGAACAAAGGGGGGAGGTTCCCCTGACCACCAGCACAAGGGGGCAAAGTTCCACTTGACCAGCAGCACAAGGGGGCAAAGTTCCACTGATCACCAGCACATGGGGGGAAAGTTCCACTTACCACCAGCACATGGGGGGAAAGTTCCACTTACCACCAGCGCAAAGGGGCAAAGTTCCACTGACCAGCAGCGCAAGGAGGCAAAGTTCCACTGATCACCAGCACATAGGGGGAAAGTTCCACTGATCACAAGCACAAGGGGGCAAATATATATGTATGTATATATATATTTATTCTATTTATTTATTTCCGGTACTTATATAGCGCTGTCAATTTATGCAGCACTTTACATATATATTGTACATTCACATCAGTCCCTAACCCTCAAGGGGTGTACAATCTAAGGTCCCTAACTCACATTCATACATTCATTCATACTAGGGCCAATTTAGATAGGAGCCAATTAACCTCCCATATATATATATATATATATATATATATATATATATATATATATATATATATACACACAGTTGTGTTCAAAATAATAGCAGTGTGTTGGAAAAATTGAATAAAGCTCAAAATACTTCTAATAACTTTTATTTCCATCCACACAAATGCATTGGGAACGCGACACATTCTATTCCAAATCAAAACATGAAGAAAAATAGATCAAATTTGTGTTGTTCCTCTAAAAAAATTGAAGAAAAGTGAATATTAGACGGTTCAAAAAAAAAAAAAGAGTGTTTGTATTCTTCTTTACAAACTCAAACATTCACTATATAAACTGAGAAATGTTTGAGGATTTTGCTTTCCTTTGAATGACTTAATGAATATTTGGTTGTAGTCGCACTGTTTCTGAGAACTGCTGTACATCTGTGTTGCATGGAGTCACCCAACTTCTGGCCCCTGTGGTCAGGTATTCCAGCCCAGGATGATTGGACTACATTCCACAGTTCTTCTCTATTTCTTGGTTTTGCCTCAGAAACTGCATTTTTGATGTCATCCCACAAGTTTTCTATTGGATTAAGATCCGGGGATTGGGCTGGCCACTCCATAACGTCCATCTTGTTGGTCTGGAACCAAGATGTTGCACGTTTACTGGTGTGTTTGGGGTCGTTGTCTTGTTGGAACACCCATTTCAAGGGCATTTCCTCTTCAGCATAAGGCAGGATGACCTCTTCAAGTATTCTGATGTATTCAAACTGATCCATGATCCCTGGTATGCGATAAATAGGCCCAACACCGTAGTATGAGAAACATCCCCATATCATGATGCTTGCACCACCATGCTTCACGGTCTTCACAGTGTACTGTGGCTTGAATTCAGTGTTTGGGGGTCATCTGACAAACTGTCTCCGCCCACTAGACCCAAAAAGAACAATCTTACTTTCATCAGTCCACAAAATGTTGCGCCATTTCTCTTTAGGCCAGTCAATGTGCTCTTTGGCAAATTGTAACCTATTCAGCACATGTCTTTTTTCCAACATTGGGACTTTGCGGGGGCTTCTTGCAGATAGCTTGGCTTCACATAGGCGTCTTCTAATTGTAACAGTCCTCACAGGGAACTTTACACCTTCTTTCATCTTCCTGGAGCTGATTGTTGGCTGAGTCCGCGCCATTTTGGCTATTCTTCTATCCATTGGAATGGTAGTTTTTTGCTTTCTTCCATGTTTTTCAGGTTTTGGTTGCCATTTTAAAGCATTTGCGATCATTTTAGCTGAGCAGCCGATCATTTTCTGCACTTCTTTATATGTTTTCCCCTCTCCAATCAACTTTTTAATCAAGGTACGCTGTTCTTCTGAACAATGTCTGGAACGACCCATTTTCCTCAGAATTTCAGAGAGAAATGCACTGTAATCAGCATGCACAACATTTGCTGCCTTCCTTCCTTAAATAAGGGCAATAATTGCCACCTGTTTTTCAAAGAATGAATGACCTCACTAATAGAACTCCACACTGCTATTATTTTGAACACGCCCCTTTCAATGAGTGATTCAATGACACAGAATCAGCAGCATGCATGTCATGACTGTTGGGTCTGTTGGATTTCTATTACTCTACACCTGCTAGTAAATTATTTGCCATGTAGAAATATCATTTCTACCAAAAACAGTGATTGATCAGGTTAGTGATGTCTGACTGCTATTATTTTGAACACAACTATATGTATATATATATATATATATACACACATATATGTGACGCGTGCTCCTTCAAGAACTCAGCTCCTCCCCGTGTCCGGTAGAAAGCGATTTGTGTCTTCCAGTATTTGGACTTGTTCTTCCCTGTCAGAGAACCTACACAAGACTTGCTTATCGAATCGTCCGCCATTGTAACGAATGACGGGTGCCATTTGGTGGCTTTGTGTACCGCCGAGTACATGAGACTGCAGTGGGTCAGGCCGCCTTGTATTCAGATGTCATTGGGATAGAGGTAATAGGTCAAGTAGTCCAGTATTGTTGGCTGTGATTACGGGGTGTGTAAATACTGAACGAACACGGAGGTAACACAGTGTACTGGCGTCGGGTCGATGACTTGTCTAATGGCACAGCATTGTCTATTGTACAGATAAAACAAAAAGTGACATTAATCTGGAAGTGTGACAACCACATGGTGCGGCATTGTACGCTGACGTGAATGAATCGCCCGCTTGCGCACTCCGTTTCGAGAAGAAAGCTAGTGTAAGGGTTTCACTTTGTTCTTTTGAGTCGATGACAGATCGAGTTGAGCAGCTTTGTGGACTCCTAACTGGAGTGTAACCAATGAAATGTTGCAGCAATGTTGACGGCCGCGATGGAATGTGGGACTGGACGTGTTAGCGCTGTATACGATTCTGAAAATGGTTCATCGTTACTGATAATTAATTAGCCCGCCTACAATATATGATCGCCCGCTCTGATCCTCCCAAGACAGCTTGCTCTCTAGCTCTCTCATCACCTCCTCCCACGCTCGCCTCCAGGACTTCTCCAAAGCCTCTCCCATCCTCTGGAACTCCCTACCACAGCATGTCCGGTCAGCCCCCACCCTGTCTGTCTTTAGGCAATCTTTGAAAACTCACTTCTTCAGGGAAGCCTACCTCACCTCCACCTAAGAACTGTACTTGAATCACCTCCACCAGATCATCCCCCGCAGCTATGACCTCTTGTATCACCTCCCCCTTCCTTTAGATTGTAAGCTCCACGATCCGGGCCCTCATAATCCTTCTGTACTGAAATGTATTGTAATTGTACTGTCTCCCTTATATTATACAGCGCTGAACAAACTGTTGGCACTATATAAATCCTGTATAATAATAATAATTACAATCAGGGCTTTTTTCATGAGGAGCATGAGGAACGCAGTTCTGGCACTTCCAGCACTGAATTTATGCAATGGTAAGAGGTGCTGAAGTCTGCTGGAGGGTCTGTTGATGCTGGTTGCTGGGGGATCTATTTTTGCATGGGGGTGTATTGTTGCTGTGGAGGTCTTTTGTTGCTGGGAGGAGTCTTATGTTGTTGGGGGGTCTATTGTTGCTGGGAGGGATCTACTGTTGAGGCAGGGGTCAATTGTTGCTAGGAGGGATCTACTGTTGAGACAGGAGTCTATTGTTGCTGGGAGGGAACTATTGTTGAGGCGGGGGTCAATTGTTGCTGGGAGGGATCTACTGTTGAGGCAGGGGTCTATTGTTGCTAGGAGGGATCTACTGTTGATGCAGGGGTCTATTGTTGCTGGGAGGGATCTACTGATGAGGCAGGGGTCAATTGCTGCTGGGATGGATCTACTGTTGAGGCAGGGGTCTATTGTTATTGGGAGGGATCTACTGTTGAGGTAGGGGTCAATTGTGACTGGAAGGGATCTACTGTTGAGGCAGAAGTCTATTATTGCTGGGAGATATCTACTGTTGGGGTCTGTTGTTGCTGGGAAAGAACTACTGTTGAGGCAGCGGTCTATTGTTGCTGGCTCCTGGGGCTCTAATGCTGCTCGAGTGGTCAGTTGTTGTGGGAGGAATCTACTGTTGAGGCAGGGGTCAATTGTTGCTGGGAGGGATCTACTGTTGAGGCAGGGTTCTATTGTTGCTGGGAGGGATCTACTGTTGAGACAGGGGTAAATTGTTGCTGGGATGGATCTACTGTTGAGGCAGGGGTCAGTTGTTGCTGAGGGGGATCTACTGTTGAGGCAGGGGTCTGTTGTTGCAGGCTACTGGGGATGTATTGTTTTTGGAGTGGTCAGTTGTTGTGTTGGACCTGCTGCTGTGGAGGTCTATTGTCACTGTGGGGGTCTATTGTTTGTTGAATGCATGGGATCTCTTTTACTATTTTTTTTGTTATCATTAAAGCAGCAGTAGTGGAAGGCTCTCTCTGGGGGGGGGGGGGGGGTTGCCTAGGGCGACACAAAACCTAAATACACCACTACGTGGAGACTAGGAGTGACTCAGAAGGCCGGAGTTGCTACATCCATGATCACCATGTATAATACATAAGGGGGGATATGATCTCCATGTATAATACATGAGGGGGGGATATGATCTCCATGTATAATACATAAGGGGGGATATGATCTCCATGTATAATACATAAGGGGGGATATGATCTCCATGTATAATACATAAGGGGGATATGATCTCCATGTATAATACATAAGGGGGGATATGATCTCCATGTATAATACATAAGGGGGGATATGATCTCCATGTATAATACATAAGGGGGGATATGATCTCCATGTATAATACATAAGGGGGGGATATGATCTCCATGTATAATACATAAGGGGGGGATATGATCTCCATGTATAATACATAAGGGGGGGATATGATCTCCATGTATAATACATAAGGGGGATATGATCTCCATGTATAATACATAAGGGGGGGATATGATCTCCATGTATAATACATAAGGGGGGGATATGATCTCCATGTATAATACATAAGGGGGGATATGATCTCCATGTATAATACATAAGGGGGGATATGATCTCCATGTATAATACATAAGGGGGGGATATGATCTCCATGTATAATACATAAGGGGGGGATATGATCTCCATGTATAATACATAAGGGGGATATGATCTCCATGTATAATACATAAGGAGGGATATGATCACCATGTATAATACATAAGGGGGGGATATGATCTCCATGTATAAATACATCAGTGGTTCATATAGTGAACTCGGTGCAGAGTTATTCACCCTGAGTTCATCACAGAGGACAAGGGGGCACTCTTTACATCTGGAGGAAAATAAATTTAATCTCCAAACACGGAAAGGTTTCTTCACAATCAGAGCTGTGAAAATGTGGAATAGACTCCCTCCAGAGTTGGTTCTGGCCAGCTCAGTGGATTGCTGTAGGAAAGTCCTGGATTCTTTCTTAGATACACAGAATATAACTGGATCAGGGGCAGACTGACCATTTGGAAACTTGGGCACTGCCCGATGGCCCGGGGTCAGTAAGGGGCCCCATGAGATGCCCCTGGTACCTTTTTCATAGGCTTTTTTGAGTTTGGCCAAGGACACAGGGGCCCCATGATCCTCTATTGCCCGGAGGCCTCATGAGTTGTCAGTCCGCCCCTGAACTGGATATAACATTTACAGGTAAAGTTGATCCAGGGAATATCCGATTGACTCTCGGGGGATCAGGAAGGATTTTTTTTCCCAGCAGGTGCAAATTAGATCATACTTTGCAGGGTATTTTTTGCCTTCCTCTGGATCAACTGTGGGTATAGGATTATAACTTTTTTTTTTTAATGGTTGAACTGGATGGACTTTTGTCTTTTTTCAGCCAGAATAACTATGTAACTATTTAAATCAATAGAGGGAGGGGGCGGGGCCGAGCCACAGCTCTGTGTTTGAATGGACACGCAGAGCCGTGGCTCAGGAGCGCGCCTGCTCGTGTGCCCCCATAGCAAGCTGTTTGCTATGGGGGCACCAACAAGAGGAAGGGTGCAGGAGCACTGGCGGAGCACCTGAGAAAAGGAGGATCTGGGCTGCTCTGTGCAAAACCACTGCACAGAGCAGGTAAGCATAGACATGTTTGTTATTTAAAAAACAAAAAAAAAACAAAAAACAAGACTTTAGTATCACTTTACCCTTTTATGCTGCCAGAGCCGTGCATCCTGTGCATATGTTTAAATAAATCATTTTAGGCCTGAAGATAATTTAACATATATTTTCTGAAAGCAGAGACCCTGAAAAATAATAAAATAGGTGTAGCTACACATTTTTATGTTTATGTTGTGTTAGCATATTAACACAATGATTTATCAAGCGCAAAAAAATACAATTAGGTTAACCACTTCCTGTCCGGACACTTTCACCCCCGTCCTGTCCAGGCCAATTTACAGCTTTCAGCACTATCACACTTTGAATGACAATTGCGCAGTCATGCAATACTGTACCCATATATATTTTTTTGCATTTTTTGAGACAGATAAAGCTTTATTTTGGTGGTATTTATTCACCACTGGGAGTTTTATTTTTTTGGCTATGTAAATTAAAAAGTCCAAACATTTTGAAAAAAAGTGTTTTTCTCATAACATTTTGCAAATAAATAGTATTTCATCAAAAATCTTTTTTTACATACTGTCACCCTAGCAGTACAGTGTCACCATGGTGACACTGTACTACTTGTGGGTTTGATGAAGATTTTTTTTTTTACACTGATTGCTTTTACACCCATAAAGGCTGTAAAAGCAATCATTTCTCCTTCTCTCTGGCTACATTCTCGCAGCCATTGAGAAATACTGTGAGAGCTGTGATTGGTCACAGCTTGTCACGTGGTACAAGGCTGTTCTGAATAGCCCTGTACCATGTGACCTCTGGGATCATTCACAGATTTCACACATAGTAAGCAATGATGTGACAAGTGACATCTTGCTTACTACTCTGCATGTGATCACTGATTGGCCAACCAGTGATCACATGATCGGGACCTCGCACAGAGGTCCTGTCCGATGATCAGTGTTCCACTGTGTCTGGCGGGCACCAGATCGCGGTGCTGCGTGCTCCCAGGGAGCGCGCACAAGCAGGGTGCGGGGAGGCCGTTTATAAACGGCCACCTAACCCTGCACTGCCACCGTCCGCCTGTTTATATACAATGGCCGGAAGGGAGGTGGTTAATTTTGGAGCACACAAACACAATATACATTTTTGGTAAAATATAAAAGATGGGGTTTACGCAAGTAAATAGATACCAAACATGTCAAGCCTTAGAATTACAGGCGCCCATGAAACAACCATAAACCTCAGTACCCACATAAGTGATGCTTTAAACGCTCCTTCATCAGTCTGAGCTTACTTTGAATCATGGCTCCAGAACTATTGCTCACACTCCATCGTGCACTGCAATATGTAATGCAATCAACGTTTTTGTACCTCTGGTGCGTGCTTTTATGTAGGTATGTGCGTATACGCGGGGGCGGTTCAAAATTTTATTGGGGGGGTTTAAGTGCTTGGCTTTAAGTCTTTACACTGTTACAAAATCCCCCTATGTGATGCCATTCTGTTTCAATCTGTCCTTTTTAATGGGACATCAGGGGTCTCTTTGACCCCTGGTGTCTCAAGTGCCCTTCACTGAGGCCACAAAGGCCTGGGAAAGTGACAGCCCTACCCTGGAAGTGTGTAAAACCACCTGCTGCCACCGACATATAACATACTTTGTGACATGACATGCTTCTATCTCAGGCTCTCTCAAACAGGGTGCCTTGAGGTTTCCTCAGGGGTGCCTTGACAAAATGTCTAAAAATTGCCCAAAACTTGTATACAAGCCAGCAGGGGGAACTAGCCTGCCTTTTACTTACACAAAGCCACAGGTTTTCATTGTGCACCATTACGATCTTCTAGCCACCGATGTCCTGACAACCAATAACATCAGTTGATAAGTAGGTGTCAGCTGCCTGCACAGCATCCTAGTTTGACCCTCCCCGCCCCTTTCCATCAGTGCTGGGGTCACATTAGCTCAGTGATGGAGAAAAACTGAAGGGGAAGAGAAACATTGGTATACTAGTCAGTACCAGTGTGCAAAAGTGTATTTGCTTTGGAAGAATAAATCACCTCTAATGTTGGGTGTCCTACATGTGTGGATGGTGCTGCGTTATATAAAACTATTAGAATAGTATTTCACATTGTAGAATGGGGTGTCCTTTTAAAATTATGGACAGTCTTGAGGCACCCCATTTTAGAACAGGGTGCGTTAAGACTGTCCACAATTTTAAAGGGTGTCTTGACTGAAAAAAGGTTGAGAAACACTGGTCTAACTACAATTTATGAAGGACCAAAAATACATTATTAACCATCCGTCGAGACTCCTCTGGCACAATAAATCTAAGTCCTGATGACGGAGGATTTGTGTATGACCCATGAAATGTATTGGCTGTCAACTCTTGATAGACCCATTAAATTGTGACAACAGAATTTCACATCTGGACCAATCCCCACAGCCTGGCACTCTCATCCTTAAAAAAAGGTTTTTATTTCTATCTGTGTAGTTATTGGGAAGAATTTCTCTTAATTTCTGTACCAATGACATCATTCACTCTCCACCAAAAGCTCCTGCTCTTTAGTTATGATCGGGAGTTGACGGGACAGGCTTCAAATCATATGACCACTGGGCCCCATACAGCCAACATCACCCCCCCCCCAAAAAAAAACCAAAAAAAACCAAAACAAAATGCAGTTTACTATGCTTTAGTTATAAACGAACACAGTGAGTGATCAGTACCGATCACTCATTGTGGTCATTCAGGAAAGGAAATGGGACATATTTACTGGAACCTTCCCCACTCTCTGTCCTGAAAGGGGAAATCTATGGTGCACAGGTAGGTTGATGGGTGTGGCGGGGGCAATTACTGGAACCAATCCCCTGAATGGCTCTCTCTGCAGCAGCTGAAAACTAGTGAGCGAGGGAGGAGAAGATGCCAGCATTCAGCTGCTGCAGAGAGAACCATACAGGGGATCGGTTCCAAAACGAAACCCCCTACTGTGCCGTGCCAATCACCCTCCCTGCCCACATCCGTTTCGCCCAGCTGCCTGGGCCACCCTTCTGGCCTGGGCCCCGTACAGGAGGACTGGTGGTACCCCCTTATCCACAGCCCTGGTCGCAGCCAATCACAGTTGTCAACCTTTTTGGGAAGACTTTCCTTAAGAACCAATTAAAAGCTGTAGCAGGTGGGTGGGAAGGTGTTTAAAAATCTTATTTCTATGTATATATTGGAAATAGGTAAGGTGTTGGCAGATGCTGCAGGTACCACCAATGTGATCTGATCAACTATACTTCTACTATACCACTAAACCATGGACAGTGTAGCTGGGGGCATCCTGGTGACATGAGATTGCAAAGTGCAAAAAAACATGTTTGTGTAGAAGCACAGGAGTTCCAGCGCTGTAATTGGGCTGATACATTTCTGACCAGTCCTCACATGGAGTCGGAGTAGAACAGGAACCGTGGGAATCCAGAAACTGTTCTGTTGTATGCTATAACACAGGTTCAAGGTGTAGCCTCCATAGACAGGTTCTATCTAAAGCCATAGATGGATCAAATCTTGACGAGTTCAGCAGGGACCAGCCAAGATTTGATCCATCTATGGGTAGGCTTTTTGTACTAATTACCTTCAGTACAACCAGCCTTTTGGATTTCATGCGATTACCAGCAGTGATCAGTGTATACTGCCAGCAGGGAAATCCCCCCCCCCCCCCCCCCGGCAGAACACAATAGTGATGCAAAAGGGATTCCCCATCAACACAGTCAGTGTGGTTGCAAGAAAAAAACTGCATCATCTATGGCTTGCCTAAAGCTGGCCATTTGTGGAGCGATTTTCTTTCCTGCAGGCACAGGTTACAGGACATAAAAACACTTGATTCCCCCATCAAGGCAGTCATGTGTTGATGGGGGAATCCCTCCCTCGGAGCTATTGTGCTCTCCTGGCAGGGGGAGCCGTCCTGGCTGGGAAAACACACATTGATTATTGCTAGTGACTATAATCACGCGAAAACACCAACAGGCTGGTTGTTCCCAAGTTGATCGATCAACAATAATCAGCCTGCCCATACATGGTTTGAATCTCGGCTGTTCCCTGCTGAACATTTGAGTTGTCTATGGCTGGGTTAAGTAGTACAGAGGCTACCAGCCACACAAGCACAATCTGACAAACACGCCAACAATTAAGGCTCAGTCTAGGGGATGTCTTTTTAGTATTTATTGCTGGAGAACTTTAACGAAGAGAGGGGTTTTAGGGTCAAACTTCTCTCTAATTTCCCAAAAGCAGCTTTCTGGAGGTAGCAGGCACTCGCCAGTATATCTAGGACCCTACAGCAGCAGTCCATATAGCCACTTCTACCACTTAAAAGTGGATGACCGCACACTTGTGCATGGAAAGTGCAAAAGATTTATTGAAGTAATCCATAAGTAAAACCCATCACAACCACTCAAGGCAGGAACAAGCGTTGATGTGTTTCATGCTAAAAGCATTCTAAGCCCTTTTAGCGTAGAACATGTCAATGCTCGTTCCCTGTCTTGAGTAGCTGTAATGGGTTTTACTTATGGATTACTGCATTAAGTGTTTTGGACTTTTCATGCACCAATGTGCAGTCATTCACTTTTCTCTTTCACGTTTCTGCAGTCGCAAACCTACCCAGCTCCTTTGTGTGTGTGTGGATTAGGGGTCTAGTGGTGGCTCTGACCCACCTGGAGCAGTGTACTTCTTACTTCTGGCACTTAGTTCCTCAATGGCACACGGACAATCTTTACTCACAGTGTCCCAGGAGCTGTCTAAGCAGCCTAAGCAGGTAGATCCTCAGTGAGGGAGATAACAAGATCCTTCCCCAGACCAGGACTTCAGTGCAGTGGCTTTCAGCAAATGTAATCCTCGGGCAATCCTCCTCAGGCCCTCATCCCAGCAGCTGCTGAGGCCCAGACTGTAGTTTTTTGTCTTAGTGGAGCTGCCTCCAGGGGCATCAGCCCCAAAAGAACCGGAACCCTACCTTGAGGGAAAATAATGCTCTGTTCAGGACTCTGGCACATTGATCACCTCCCCAGCCACCTTCTGAATGCCCCCTTCCTGGGATTGGCTGGGGCATGATAAATATTCTGGTACAATAATTTTTATTAGTTTTTTCGGGGGGGTTTTCATTTCAAAGAGTAACAAAGTACAAAACATTCAGAATATAAGGCCCCTTGCAGTAAACCGATTTCAAATGTACAATACAAAACCAACACATAAGCAGATAAGCCCTCAACAAGGAGTTCCCCAAAATAGGGCAATATATATCTGATTGGAAATACCCAAAAGCGGCAAATCAAGGTGGAGGACTGTGGGGACTACAATAAGTAACTAAAAAAAAAAAGGAGGGCGGGAGACAACAAAGTACAGTTAGAGAAAAAAGAAGTGAAAGAAGAATTAGAAACAAGTGAACCTGTAGGCAGGAACTTCCCCTATTAGCGGTAAGTACCCAAACTGGATGCAGGAAGTGAGGGGTGGGCATAAGACCACCAAGGATTCCATATTTTCAGGAACCTAGAGTGAGAATCTTTAAGGACACTCGACATTTTCTCATGAATCATGAGAGTGGTCATAATATTCCTCACTTCCGCAATTTGAACAGTAGGTTTCTTCCAAGCCCTAGCAATGGCCCTTTTAGTCGCTATAAAAAGATAGGTGGCTAGTTTCTGCTGATGGGACAGGAGGCCAGGAGCAGGCAGTGAAGGAGTGCATGACGAGGGTCTCTACAGAAGGTAGTGTGAAAAAGGGACGATAGAAAGCCTCTGAACCAAGAGCCCACTAGTCCCACTAGCCCACGTGCACCATACGTGTAGCACATCTCCACGAATTCAGCAGCCTCTAAAACATCGATCATCACAACATAGGTTCGCATGAGTTATACGAGCTGGGACCCAGTACCATCAAAGAAGGACCTTATATGCCGCCTCCACAGTGATGGTGTTGAATGAGCATTTGAAAGGTTAAACCAGGGAATGTTATGAAGATTCATAAGAGAGATGAAGTGTACCACTTTCCGGACATTGGCTACTGCTTGACGGCCTGAGAAAAAACTGACCTGGTCTCTGCGAACTAAAGTGTGTAAATATTTGCTGATATCTGAACTTCATGCCCTTGTTCAGTAGAGAGATAGAGCGGAAATCTTGGGGTTCATGAGTGTCCGTTTACAAATTTGGTATCATGATGATGTGATCTCGAAGTAAATCGGGAGCAGACTTGCTGCCCTCACGCAAGGCATTAAAGTAGGAGGTTAAATTGGGAACCAACAGTGGAAAAAAATTAGCGATAATTAAAGGCCGAAAATCCATCCGGTCCCGCAGCCTTCGAGGTTCTGATGGATTTAATGGCCCGTAGCACCTCCAGATCTGCAATAGGCACATTTAGCATGTCGTGGGCAGATGCTAGTAAGGATGGGAGATCGAGGTCACGAAAGAAGGCGTTGGCTTTGTCAATAGCAAAAGAAGCAGGTTGGGAGTAAAGGGAAGAAAGAAAAGTGGCAAAAGAGTCTACTATCTTTTTTAAGTCAGATGAGAGATCACCGCTGGCCATACGCAGTCTGACAGGTTTGTGGAGGCGACCTGAAAAGTTCAGCTTCCGAGCCAACATGGCACCCGGTTTATTGGCAGAAGAAAAATATTTATGTCTGGCCCAGCAAAGGGCCTTCTCCACCTGGTCGGAGGCCAGAAGGTCCAATTCTACGGCAATGTTGGAAGGAGAAGATTTCCAGGCCACCTCCACCACTACCAGGTGAGCAGTGAGCAAGCCTCTGCTCCTGTTCGCATTTATGAAGGGAAGCAATTTGAATGAGGTGACCCCACATAGTGGCCTTGTGGGCTTCCCAAAGGGAGATCGCCGAGGATACTGAACCCACATTTTCAACAAAAAGGTTTGTAATGTAACAGAACTGCGCTAGGGTATTTCCGTTTCCCTGTTTCCCTGCTTCCCTGTCCGAACACAGATCCACGGACACCACCGCTGACCATACAAGAGGAGACAGCACCAGACTTGAAGGAAACCAGAAAATAGACTGCTTTATTTTAACACAGATACAAGATAAATACACGGGGCGGGGCAATACATTTAGTAACAAGAGACACCCTCCACCAAGCCAATACACAAACACATACATCCCATAATAGTTTGCTCCCAAGCAAGACACACAATAGAACAATGGGACAACCACATGGAATTAAACAATGAACAACCCCCACCTATACATGTCTACACAATATCAGGACAATCCACCCTGTACCCCTAACAGGGCTGTGTTCCATGGGCCCCCCACCCAAAGTGACTCCTGTCACATTTGTATGTTAGAATGTATTTGCAAGAAAGTATCCTGTGTAATGAGGAGAGAGTCATTGAGCCGCCAAAACAATCGAGGTCTGGGGTCACAGGTGAGGGAAAGAGTTAAGATCAGCGGGTCATGGGACAGGGAAGCTGCTAGGGCGTACCGCCTATCAACCGAGGAATCCAGGGCGACGTTTGAGTTCCCCAGGAGGATGATGGCCCCTGAGCCATGACGGGAGATAATCTGAAAGAAGTGTGAAAAGAATTTATATTGGAATTGGTTGGGGGTGTAATACATAACCAAGGTGACCTCTTGGCCATTGAGGGCCCCTTGAAGAAGAAGGTACCTTCCCATGGGGTCAGCAATCTGTTTGGTGCAGTCAATAAATTATGTCTAAAAGCAATCAAGACCCCCCTGCGTTTCTCAGGGGCAGAAGCGAGGTAGAAGGTAGGATAGTGAGGAGACAGATTTTTAGGGGCCGAAGCGGAAGAGAGCCTGGTCTCCTGCAGACAAACATGGTCAATTTGGCTAGACTCAAGAGAGTGGAAAACTTTGGATTCTTTTAATAGGTGAATTGAACCAATGAATATTGTGATTATAGATTTTCAGAGGAGAGGACGTCATCACGTGAAGATAAAGTTTATACGCTCATGTAGAATTCCCCTCAGGGCCACCTCTGTCCCACCACAGAAAGTCAGGCCAACAGGGAGGCCCATAGCGCACAGGCTCATGAGAAAAATAAGGAAAGCAGGAAAAGAAAAACAGAAGGAAAAAGACAGGAGGCAGACAAAATGAGAGCAAAAACCACTTTGAAAATGGACCACATCACAGTCATGGATGTGAAAAATGAGGGAGCTCTACTACCAGACACATGGCTTCTAGCGGCCCAAAGGACAATGTAATGGATAACAGGACAAGGGTCCCCACAGGAGCGGGGAGTAGAGAGAGGAGGAGAAGGGAAATGGAGACATATATAAACATACTCAATTCAGGGGCCAAGCTTGTTTTTTGCACCAGGGGGCAGCCCCACCCGCAAGCTGCAGGGGGAGAAGCCCCACAGCGAAGACAGAGAAAATATCCAAAAATCGGAAGCGGACCAAACAATCAGCCAATAATGAACCTCAAAAACAATAATCAATTCAATTACAATACATGAGAGCAGAACATAGCTAGCACCCCTCAGGATTTACGCAGAATCCCACCCAAATTGGATCAGAAGGGTAGAGGCACCGACCCAACCCAGGATCCAGCTCTGACACCCCATAGCTACAGTCTCTGAAGACAAGGTTGTCCATCCGGTTCACGAAATGGTTGTGAGAGAGCGCTGACCGGGTTCATGGAGCAGGGTGGGTCACCACGGCATTGCAGACAAACGGAGGGTAAGATCCCATAGCTTCATTAGAAATGAAACTGGGGAGAGAGAGGGGGAAGGGAGGGGAGGAAGATAGGGGAAAGGAGGGAGGGTGGGTCGAGAGGGAAAAGAGAGAGGGAGGGGGAAGGAAAGGAAAGTTAGAGGGGGGAGAGGGAGGGTAGAGGGGGAGAGAGAGGATGGGGGAGGGGGGAAGGGAAAGAGGAAGGGGGGATAGGAGGGGGGCAGGCATGGGGAGAGGGGGCAGGAAGGGAAGAGGTGGGAGGGAGGGAAGAAGACCTCAGGGTGGGGAGGGGGGGGGGCAGGTGTGGTAAAATGGAGGGTCAAGATGTAAGCAGATGCGGGCAGACCAGGAGGTCTAAGGTTCAGGACCCAGGAGCATGGTCTGTCCAGAAAGGAGGCCTGGCATGGCAATAGGAAAGTACTAATTAATAAATAATTTGCGCTAGTAAATGTATATAAATATATAAAAAATAAATATATGAAAAAAATCATCAAATCATAAGTCCAGAAAAAATATATATGCCAATACCACAAAAAAGTGCAAAAAAACTTTTAAGTGCAAAAAAACGTTTTGTGCAAAAAAAGTGTCTAAACTTGAAGAATTTCACCAAAAACCTTGATAATATGATGGCAGATCATCCATAAATATATTTTCAGAAGCGAAAACTCAGCAACACACCGATCCTCATCGATCAAATAACAGGATCAGAAACTTTGTAATTTAATCGGAAATCCACTTCTCCAAAAGAAAAGACCACCTTCAATCGTATCCATGGGGGGAAATGCCAAGCACTCGGGAGAAACAGAAAGACTTCATGGTGCAATATTATAAAAACCAATTCCTTTATTAGGTACTCATTGCACTTACTCAAGAGGTGTCCCAGCCGACACCAGCATCAACAGCATAACAGCAATCACATAAACGAGCCTGGCTACTCAGCACATGCGCAGTAGCTGGCAGCCAAAAACGTAATGACGTCACATCAATCAAACTCCGCCCAAAGTTTGATTGATGTGACGTCATTACGTTTTTGGCTGCCAGCTACTGCGCATGTGCTGAGTAGCCAGGCTCGTTTATGTGATTGCTGTTGTTGCTGTTGATGCTGTTGATGCTGGTGTCGGCTGGGACACCTCTTGAGTAAGTGCAATGAGTAACTAATAAAGGAATTGTTTTTTATAATATTGCACCATGAAGTCTTTCTGTTTCTCCCGAGTGCTTGGCATTTCCCCCCATGGATACGATTGAAGGTGGTCTTTTCTTTTGGAGAAGTGGATTTCCGATTAAATTACAAAGTTTCTGATCCTGTTATTTGATCGATGAGGATCGGTGTGTTGCTGAGTTTTCGCTTCTGAAAATATATTTATGGATGATCTGCCATCATATTATCAAGGTTTTTGGTGAAATTCTTCAAGTTTAGACACTTTTTTTGCACAAAACGTTTTTTTGCACTTAAAAGTTTTTTTGCACTTTTTTGTGGTATTGGCATATATATTTTTTCTGGACTTATGATTTGATGATTTTTTTCATATATTTATTTTTTATATATTTATATACATTTACTAGCGCAAATTATTTATTAATTGGTACACTTTATATATGGTGGTTTTTTGCAGCTGGTACACTATAAGTAAGTCATATAATTTTGACCATAGGCGCTATTATTAATTTTCTTATTAATAGGAAAGTACTTATGGCTCTTTGGAGATCCATTCAGCCTGGATCAGATCGAGGTGAGCTCGTCGCTGAAGGGGTAGTCGGGAGAGAGCGCCTCCAGTTCTGGACCTTCTCCCAGAAGCGGCTTAGTAGTGGAGCCGGCGATCTGAAGATGGGAGAGTGCGCTGGATCAAAGCGTTTCTCTTTGAAAGGCAGTAGGTGTAATGCAGACAGGACCGCTTGGGCTTTATTCAGAGTGGTCACCATATGGGTGTGTCACTTGTGAGAGAAGGCCAACTTCAACGGGAAGCGAATTCAGTTAGCGAGGAGGGCTGATGTGTAAGGCTTCATCTGACGCCATTTTACAATGGTAGTCTGGGACAAGTCGGCGAAGATCTGGTAGCAGTTTACTTGAAACTGTAGATCTGGATGCTCTCTAGCCACCTGCCAGTGAGTTTCTTTTGTGCGGTAGGACATGAATTTAATAATAATGTCCTGAGGAGGGCCTTTGGATTTTTTTGGGCCCAGAGCGCAGTGGATCTGATCAAATTTCAGGCGGTCGATGGGGATCGCCAGGACCAATTCCTGGAAGACTGCAGTGACCGTAGATGTAAGATCAGTTATGGATTTGGGAAGGCCTCTGAGAAGCAGGTTTCCCCTGCAGGCGCTATTTTAAAAATCTTCCAGACAGAGCAAAGTGGACTCCAGCTCTTTTCTCAGGTCGGTAATGTCCTGTTTGTGGTTTTCCAGGACCATCACGGCTACATCCATCTTGTCTTCTAGGTCATTAGTGCGAGAGCCAAGTTCCCTAATCTCTTTAGTAAATACATCAGTGGTTCATATAGTAAACTCGGTGTAGAGTTATTCACCCTGAGGTCATCACAGAGGACAAGGGGGCACTCTTTACGTCTGGAGGAAAAGAAATTTAATCTCCAAACACAGAAAGGTTTCTTCACAGTAAGAGCTGTGAAATTGTGGAATAGACTCCCTTAAGAGTTGGTTCTGGCCAGCTCAGTGGATTGCTTCAAAAAAGTCCTGGATTGTTTCTTAGATACACAGAATATAACTGGATACTAACATTTATAGGTAAAGTTGATCCAGGGAATATCCGATTGCCTCTCGGGGGATCAGAAAGGAATTTTTTCCCCTGCAGGAGCAAATTGGATCATGCTTTGCTGGGTTTTTTTGCCTTCCTCTGGATCAACTGTGGGTATAGGATTATAACTTTTTTTTTCTTCTATGGTTGAACTGGATGGACTTTTGTCTTTTTTCAGCCAGACTTAGGCTACGTTCACACTAGCGTTGTGTGCAGGCGGCAGAGAGGCGTTTGGGAAGCGTTTTTACCGCTTCCCAAACGCCTCTGGCAATTCTGCACATTGCAGCACATGGTGCTGTTCTAACGGGAGCGGTAGCGGCGCAGCGCGGCGCGGCAAAACGGACGCCTCAGGACGAGTCAGGAGGGGTTGAAGCCTTCTATTCTTGTCTATGGTGCCGCTCCACAAACGCCCGGCCAGCGTTTCCGGCGCGGTTGCGACACGGTTGCGGGACGTTTGCGGAGTGGTAACACCATTCAAACTTCATTCTAGGCATTTGTGGGGCGTTTTTAACGCTCGGCAAATGCCTAGCAACTGCCGCTAAACCGCGCATTGCAGCGTTTGCCGAGCGTTAAAAAATGCTCCGCAAACGCCGGACCAATGCTTGCCAAACACTATAGGGGCATTTGGCAAACGTTGGTAAAACAGTCAAGTGTGAACAAGCCCTTACTATGTATGTAATTATGTCACTATGTGGGTGGTAGTAGTGGCTGCAGACAGTTCCGTCTGTAACATGGCCTTAAAGCAGGCAAGAAGATCCACATCGTGGAGGGCTGGATCGTGGGCTGAAGGCTGCAGTTCCCCTTGGTTGTCCTCTGTGCTACAGGATGGCTGGGAGTCCTCCATCGGGAGAAGCAGGAGCGAGTCTGGGCTCGAGGCTGGCGCCTCCAAGATGGCGTCCAGGGGAGAGGCCTCGTCCTGTCTGTGGCCCTTTCGTTTGGCGCTGGATGCCCGAGTGGACATAGAGTGCTTCCCCATCCAGACCGCCTGGGACCCCGGGAGTGTGGAGAAGGCTTGGGGTAGGTGAGGGACCCTCCCATCCGGCCTGGAAATGAGGATGTATCTGGCTGGTGAGGAGCGGAGCTCACCCGCGGCCATCTCGGATCGCTGCTCATGAGCGCCCCCGGGGCATGATAAATATTCAACTGATCATCTGAATCTTCCCATCCTATGCTTTAGAGGCAGGTGGGAGTAATCAAACTCTCAGCTCATGAAACCCTGAGCAGACCAATACATTCAATCACTGCTCCACTCAATTCAATTACCTTAGATTGTACACCCCTTGAGGGTTAGGGACTGATGTGAATGTACAATATATATGTAAAGCGCTGCGTAAATTGACAGCACTATATAAGTACCTGAAAGAAATAATAAATAAATAAATAATGGAGTCAAAAATTGAATTTACCTTGCAGCCGATCTAGAGGAGGGTGCTACAATGTTCCGTTGGAATACAAACTATTACTGGCATCCAGGGTAGCAGTCTACGTGCATTCACACTTTTTTTATGAGCAGCAGTTGCAGTGCTGTGCGCTTTACATTTTAGAAACAAAAATAGAGCAAGCTGGATTTTTTTTTAGCACCCGACACTAACATGCTGAGGTGTGAATGTATATAAAACCAGACAGTCTTGTCTGTGCTCGGAGATAGGAAGGGAGTCTGATAGAATCACGTTTCATCACGTATAATCTGAGCTCTTCAGCTCTTCAGGTTTATGTCACATAACAACTGGTGCTAATGCTTGGGGCTTGCCACCTGCTGGCTGCAAGTGGTTAATATGAGATATTGATATGCAATTCATATTTATTTAAATGATTTAAAAGCATCTAAAGCTGAACTGCTGCCATAAACGACGGATCAAATTCAAAATCCTAACACTGATGTACAAAGCCGTCCATCATACTGCCCCAAATTACATCACCGAGCTAATATCCAAGTACCACCCAACACACACACTCCGCTCCTCACAAGACCTCCTTCTCTCTAGTTCCCTAGTCTCCTCCTCCCATGCCCGCCTCCAGGATTTCTCCAGGTCGCCACCCATACTCTGGAACTCCCTACCCCAATCCATCAGACTATCACCTATTCTCCTCTCATTTAGGCGCACCCTGAAAACCCATCTCTTCAGGAAAGCCTACCCCACCCCCTGCTAATTGCCGATCTCCTCCACTCTTCCTACCACTCCATCCCCCACAGCTGTCTCCTCCTGTACCACCATCCCCTCCCTCCTAGATTGTAAGCTCGAAAGAGCAGGGCCCTTGAACCCCTCATGTATTGTATTGTATTGTTATTGTTCTGTCACATGTTCTGTCCCCCTTTGTAATGTACAGCGCTGAGCGAACTATTGGCGCTTTATAAATACTGTATAATAATAATAATAATAATAAAAGGTTTTCAAACCCCACCCAAATCTGCTGCTGTATGACCCTCTGTGATGCGTCTGCCGCTGGAGGAGACTGGCGATCTCTAGCTGTTCTTTGTGTGAGCAAAAAAAATAAATAAATAAATAAAATGTGAATCGCGCACTGGCTACATATACCATACATTTCAAACCATTAAATTAACCTGGTGCAGCTGTTCAAATGTGCTCCACTAAGACTGAAAATACATTTTAGAAACATCGCTCAACAGTGTAACATATACAGTGATTAACAGATCATCCAAGATGAACGTCCAATAATAAAGAAAATCCAATAATAAAAAATGAATTCACAATACTGTGCATGTATCTTCCCATATGGAAGAAAAGTATATTTGAAATGTATTTTAAAAATATTCTTCCCAAATATATTGACATATATTTGAAATACTACAATTTTGTCCATATTCAATATATTTCAATAAATAAATATATATATAGTATATTGAAATGCATTTTTATTACAAAATAAATGAAAAATATTTTTAAAAATAAATTTTCAAATATACTGTATGTCTTTAAAAATACAAATCTACATTTTTGAAATGCATTTACAAATATATGTAAAAATATATGTTAAAAAAAATCTGAAGAATATATTTAAAAAATAAATATTTAAAAACTATTTTTCATATATTTTGTAATATATAAAAAATGAATTTAAACATACAGCATGTATGTATATATATATATATATTTATTTATTGAAATATATTTCGTAATATATTGAATAAGGCCAAAATTGCATATTTCAAATATATTTTTCATCCATGTGTGTTCTTTAAAGTGCTCAGTGCTCAAATCAGCATAAGAAGTGACTAGTGCTCTTCAAAAAGACGGCAGGTGCTTTTTAAGGTGCTCTTCAGTGACCCCCCTATCGAAACCACACTCACCAGATCTGATGGATCCCTTGCTTGTGCAACCGAGTCATATAACGTTTTATCTGGTGGTGGATTTTCTTTCCTTCTTACTCATCTTAAAATATGCACTTGTTTTCTTTTAATAGCGACCCCTTTGCATAGCACCATAGATGATCATCCTTCCTTTCTTCCTAGCTGTTCTTTGCCAGTTAGTTTTCTATTCCTGTCTTGCATTGTGACTTTACAATGCAGCCCCTCCTCCTGTGAAGACCCTTTGAAACCTGTGATGGACACGTATGTCAGCTATTGGGCAGTGTCAGCATCACCAAAAAGTAACATGGGCACTGCAAGAAGCACCTTCCCACTCTACCAACCACAAAAAGACAGTTTGGAACCTGGAAATGTATGTGACATCAGGGCTTTTAGATCATATTGGTGTAGCACCCTCCTGGTTAGTATAGGTTGTTAGGAAAATTTAGTTTAGCCCCTTTGTAGCCAGAGGACAAGTGGTCGATTACTCTAGTATGTTCAGTGTTTCACAGGCTGCTGATCTGATTATTTTCCCCTTCATTCTAGAATCACAGTGGGTGGAAAGACAGAGGGGCAGGTTGAATATTTATGGGGATCCCGCCAATCCCTGGGGAGGTGTGACCAGAAGGTGGCTGGAGAGCCCATAAACAGTCTGAAGCCTGGAGCAGAGGGAAGGATGTGAGTTCTGGGTCCAGTCCGGCAAGAGGAGTCCCCTACCTTTGGGCTCTGCCCCATAGGGCAGTCTGCTTTAGACGCTGCTTGAAAGTCATCAAGGTCCCAGTTGTAGTCTAAGCTGGGGGACCTATTCCCAAAGTCTGGTCTGGAATTTACTTGTGGTCTGGAGAGATCACTGAAGAGTACCCGGCAAAAGTTGGGGGAAAGTGTCCAGTTGTCCTGTGGTATTGTGAGTCTGCATCTTCTTCACTGAAGAGTGCCCGGTGGATATTGGGACCCATGGGCCCTACTCCCAAAGTGTGGTCTGGGATTTTCTTGTGGTCTGGAGAGCTCACTGAAGAGTACCCGACAGAAGTTGGGAGAGAGTGTCCAGGTGTCCTGTGGTATTGTGAGTCTGTGTCTCCTTCACTGAAGAGTGCACGGTGGATATTGGGACCCATGGGCCCTACTCCCAAAGTGTGGTCTGGGATTTTCTTGTGGTCTGGAGAGATCACTGAAGAGTACCCGGCAAAAGCTGGGGGAAAGTGTCCAGCTGTCCTGTGGTATTGTGAGTCTGCATCTTCTTCACTGAAGAGTGCCCGGTGGATATTGGGACTCATGGGCCCTACTACCAAAGTCTGGTCTGGGATTTTCTTGTGGTCTGGAGAGCTCACTGAAGAGTACCCGACAGAAGTTGGGAGAGAGTGTCCAGGTGTCCTGTGGTATTGTGAGTCTGTGTCTCCTTCACTGAAGAGTGCACGGTGGATATTGGGACCCATGGGCCCTACTCCCAAAGTGTGGTCTGAGATTTTCTTGTGGTCTGGAGAGCTCACTGAACAGTACCTGGCAAAAGTTGGGGGAGAGTATCCAGCTGTCCTGTGGTATTGTGAGTCTACATCTTCTTCACTGAAGAGTGCCCGGTGGATATTGGGACCCATGGGCCCTACTCCCAAAGTCTGGTCTGGGATTTTCTTGTGGTCTGGAGAGATCACTGAAGAGTACCTGACAGAAGTTGGGAGAGAGTGTCCAGGTGACCTGTGGTATTGTGAGTCTACATCTCCCTCACTGAAGAGTGCCCGGTGAATATTGGAGGGAGACAATCGATGATCCTATCGCATTGTGAGTACTGACCTAAATTCTGTGCCGTAGTGAATCTTGTGGGAGCTCTCTGTCAGAGCAGAGTGAAGAGAAGTGTCCTCAGTCAATTCAGTTTCGTGCAGTATCCTATGCTTCCTCTCACCCCATCTAACTTTAAATCTGCAATAAAAGCATAAAAGACACTCCCTAGGCTGTAATTGAGCCATTGAAAGAAAAAGGAAATGCTGTGTGCCTGGCTGTGCTTGCACTAAAATTTGGGGGAAAGGATCAGCTTATCAGCTGCGGCTCCTTTGGGGGTATGCTACATTTCCAAAATAAAAACTGTAGAATAGCTAAAGTTGGGGGCCGCGGGAAAGATATTTTTTTTTCTTTGACCAGATTTGAGCTTTAGAAACCAAAAAAAATAAATAACATTTTTTAGTATTGAACATAATACAAAAGTCATAACTGATTATACAGTATGCACCTACAGTGGATATGAAAAGTCTACACACCCCTGTTAAAATGTCAGATTTCCGTGATGTAAAAGAAAATGAGACAAAGATAAATCATTTCAGATCTTTTTCCACCTTTAATGTGACCTATAAACTGTACAACTCAGTTGAAAAACAAACTGAAATCTTTCGGGGGGGTTGTAAATATAAAAAACTAAAATAATGTGGTTGCATAAGTGTGCACACCCTCTTATAACTGGGGATGTAGCTGTGTTCAGAATTAAGCAATCACATTCAAAATCATGTTAAATAGGAGTCAGTACACAGCTGCCATCATTGAAAGTGCCTCTGATTAGCCCCAAATAAAGTTCAGCTGTTCTAATAGGTCTTTCCTGACATTTGCTTAGTCACATCCTACAGCAAAAGCCATGGTCCGCAGAGAGCTTCCAAAGCATCAGAGGGATTTCATTGTTAAAAGGTATCAGTCAGGAGAAGGGTACAAAATAATTTCCAAGGCATTAGATATAACATGGAACACAGCGAAGACAGTCATCATCAAGTGGAGAAAATATGGCACAACAGTGACATCACCAAGAACTGGATGTGCCTCCAAAATTGATGAAAAGACGAGAAGAAAACTGGTCTGCGAGGCTGATAAGAGGCTTACAGCAACATTAAAGGAGCTGCAGGAATATCTGGCAAGTACTGGCTGTGTGGTCCATGTGACAACAATCTCCCGTATTCTTCATATGTCTGGGCTATGGGGTAGAGTGGCAAGATGGAAGCCTTTTCTTACAAAGAGAAACATCCAAACCCGGCTATATTTTGCAAAAACACATCTGAAGTCTCTCAAAAGCATGTGGGAAAATGTGTTCTGGTGAAGCGTGGTGGTGGCAGCATCATGCTTTGGGGCTGTTTTTCTTCAGCTGGAACTGGGGCCTTAGTCAAAGTAGAGGGAATTATGAACAGTTCCAAATACCGGTCAATATTGGCTCAAAACCTTCAGGCTTCTGCTGGAAAGCTGACCATGAAGAGGAACTTCATCTTTCAGCATGACAACAACCCAAAGCATACATCCAAATCAACAAAGGAATGGCTTTACCAGAAGAAGATGAAAGTTTTGGAATGGCCCAGCCAGAACCCAGACCTGAATCTGATGGAAAGTGTTAGGAATGGACTGGCCAGCAATGGTGGGACTCACCTGCCTTTTGATCTGCAGTACCAGGGCTGGCCAGCGGGTGCTCCCAGCAATCAGAGACTCAACCTTTCAGCCAGCTAACACCTGGAACTGATGATGCTGGGGTATTTAAGGGATGGCCAGACCCACAGACTCTGCCTTGGTGTTGTGTTTGTCCTGGGCCCTGTATCTGTCCTGCATCCTGTTTCTGTCCCTCTGCCTGACCCTCTGTACTACGCTGCTTGTTACCTGTTTTGATCTCTGGCTTGTGACCCTGACCATCCCTCTGCCTGACCCTCTGTACTACGCTGCTTGCTACCTGCTGAACCTGGCCTGTGACCCCGACCATTCTCTGCTTGCTCCCCCTGTACCTACCTGCCCAATTGATATTGACCCGGCCTGCCTGACGACGCTTGCTTGTATGTACTGTTATCTGTGGGTGGTTTGGTTTGTTTGCACTGTATTATGTTTAGTATTGCACTGCGTTTATGTTTGTATGGTTAGTGTTAATAAATTGTATTGTTTATCACATATCTGAAGTCTGCGTTTCCCTGCATCAGTCACACACCTCTGGTCAAACCTGGGAGCCCTGACATTACACCAAGGCCAATCCTGACCAGAAGTGGCTGCACAGGGAAGCCATCTTGGCTTGTTGATGGGAAGGATGGATCTGGATGAGGTTGAGTATTTATATCTGCTAGTGTTTGATGACAGGGAGTATGCTTATCAAACTCTGAAGGAGTATCCCCGGGATGAACTGCTAGAATGTATACGGCTCGCTCATGTTCTAGTAGATCAGGGCACAGAGTTCTCTGAGGTGCAGCCTTTGATTGAGGTTTGTGCTGAGTTGGTTTCATCTGGTTCCCCCGAATGCAGGGATGAATTTTTGCCACCATTTAGTGCAGACCAGGTAGAGTCCCTGGTGTGGTTATTAGAGGATGATGTGGGTTACTTTCTGGAGCGTTATTCCACATGTTCACCACAGACACTAAGAGATTGTATAAACGCAGTGCAGTCATTGACCAGACAGGCTTTGTGTAAGCTCAGCTTTGTTCAACCCATACTGCAGACATGGACAGACTTGTTGCACCCAGCCTCAGTCAGCTTACAAAGACCCAGTCCTGCTTCTAATCTATTTCCTCAAAACTCTATTCCTGCATTCCCAACAGCTCCTCCTGCCCTGCTATCTACCGCATGTCAGTACCCTGTTCCCACTCGCTGCACCTATCCTGCCTTTAACCCTGTAAAAGAGCCCTCTGTAGCAACCGCTCCCTCTCCTGTTCCATCCTCCAGTTCTTCTCTGTCTCCAGCTGCTCCATTCGTTTGCAGACCTGCGTTTACTTGCAGTGCTCCAGTAGTTAAAACCAGAAAAAAGCTAAAATTCTTTCCAACCAATACCATCCTGCCAGTATCCAAACCGGTGAGCCTGCCTTCCGTGGTTCAGCCTGAAGCCTCTACTCAGCCTGAAGCCTCTACTCAGCCTGAAGCCTCTACTCAGCCTGATGCCTCTACTCAGCCTGATGCCGGTACGCAGCCTGATGCCTCTCTTCAGCCTGATGCCTGTATGCAGCCTGATGCCTCTCTTCAGCCTGATGCCTCTACTCGGCCTGAAGCCTCTACTCGGCCTGAAGCCTCTACTCGGCCTGAAGCCTCTACTCGGCCTGATGCCTCTACTCGGCCTGAAGCCTCTACTCGGCCTGATGCCTCTACTCGGCCTGATGCCTCTACTCGGCCTGAAGCCTCTACTCGGCCTGATGCCTCTACTCGGCCTGAAGCCTCTACTCGGCCTGAAGCCTCTACTCGGCCTGAAGCCTCTACTCGGCCTGATGCCTCTACTCGGCCTGATGCCTCTACTCGGCCTGAAGCCTCTACTCGGCCTGAAGCCTCTACTCGGCCTAAAGCCTCTACTCAGCCGGACGCCGGCATTCAGCCTGATGCCTCTACCCAGCATGATGAACTGATCCAGCCTGACGATCCTATTAGGCCAGTTGACTCGATGCCCGCTGTTGATCCAGATGATCCGGTACCTGATCCGGTGCCCGCTGTCGAGCCAAATGACCTGATGCCTGGTGACCCAGTGCCCGCTGTCATACCTTATGACCCGATGCCCGCTGTCGAGCCAGACAATCTGGTACCTGATGACCCGGTGCTCACTGTCGTGCCTGTTGACTCGGAGCCCACTGCCTTGCCAGATGACGCGGTGCCTGCTGTCGAGCCAAATGACCTGATGCCTGGTGACCCAGTGCCCGCTGTCCAGCCAGACGATCCAATGTCTGACCCAGTGCCCGCGGTCATACCAGTTGACTCGGAGCCCACGGTTGTGCCTGGTGACTCGGTGCCCGCCGCCCCGCCTGGGGGCCTGAGACCTGTCGTTCCGCCTGGGGGTCCGGCGCCCGCCGCTCCGCCTGAGGGCCCGAGACCTGTCGCTCCACCTGGGGGTCCGGCGCCCGCCGCTCCGCCTAAGGGCCCGAGACCTGTCGCTCCTCCTGGGGGTCCGGCGCCCGCCGCTCCGCCTGAGGGCCCGAGACCTGTCGCTCCGCCTGGGGGTCCGGCGCCCGCCGCTCCGCCTGAGGGCCCGAGACCTGTCGCTCCATCTGGGGGTCCGGCGCCCGCCGCTCCGCCTGAGGGCCCGAGACCTGTCGCTCCGCCTGGGGGTCCGGCGCCCGCCGCTCCGCCTGGGGGCACGATGCCTGTCGCCCCGCCTGGGGGCACGATGCCTGTCGCCCCGCCTGGGGGCACGATGCCTGTCGCCCCGCCTGGGGGCACGAGACCTGTCGCTCCGCCTGGGGGCCCGATGCCTGTCACCCCTCCTGGGGGCCTGGCGCCCGCCGCCCCTCCTGGGGGCCTGGCGCCCGCCGCCCCTCCTGGGGGCCCGGCGCCCGCCGCCCCGCCTGGGGGCCCGGCGCCCGCCGCCCCGCCTGGGGGCCCGACGCCTGCTGCTCCGCCCGGGGGCCCGGTGCCTGCTGCTCCGCCCGGGGGCCCGGTGCCTGCTGCTCCGCCCGGGGGCCCGGTGCCTGCTGCCCCGCCCAAAGGCCCGGTCGCCCCGCCCGGGGGCCCGGTGCCTGCTGCTCCGCCCGGGGGCCCGGTGCCTGCTGCTGCGCCCGGGGGCCCGGTGCCTGCTGCTCCGCCCGGGGGCCCGATGCATGTCGCCCCGCCCGGGGGCCCGGTGCCTGCTGCTCCGCCCGGGGGCCCGGTCGCCCCGCCCGGGGGCCCGGTGCCTGCTGCTCCGCCCGGGGGCCCGATGCATGTCGCCCCGCCCGGGGGCCCGGTGCCTGCTGCTCCGCCCGGGGGCCCGGTGCCTGCTGCTCCGCCCGGGGGCCTGGTGCCTGCTGCTCCGCCCGGGGGCCCGGTGCCTGCTGCTCCGCCTGGTGGCCCGCTGCCTGCTGCTTCGCCTGGTAATCCGATGTGCCTCTGCCCGGAGTCCTGCCCGATGTGCCTCTGCCCGGAGTCCTGCCCGATGTGCCTCTGCCCGGAGTCCTGCCCGATGTGCCTCTGCCCGATGTGCCTCTGCCCGGTGTGCCTCTGCCCGGAGTCCAGCCCGGTGTGCCTCTGCCCGGAGTCCAGGCCGGTGTGCCGCTGCCCGGAGTCCTGCCCGGTGTGCCAGTCTTTGATATCCCGCCAGTTACCAGACCCGGGCGGTGGAACATTTTGCCCAGCTAGGACTGTTTGGAGCGTCCTGAGGCCGCTCCTTGGGGGGGGGGTACTGTTAGGAATGGACTGGCCAGCAATGGTGGGACTCACCTGCCTTTTGATCTGCAGTACCAGGGCTGGCCAGCGGGTGCTCCCAGCAATCAGAGACTCAACCTTTCAGCCAGCTAACACCTGGAACTGATGATGCTGGGGTATTTAAGGGATGGCCAGACCCACAGACTCTGCCTTGGTGTTGTGTTTGTCCTGGGCCCTGTATCTGTCCTGCATCCTGTTTCTGTCCCTCTGCCTGACCCTCTGTACTACGCTGCTTGTTACCTGTTCTGATCCCTGGCTTGTGACCCTGACCATCCCTCTGCCTGACCCTCTGTACTACGCTGCTTGCTACCTGCTGAACCTGGCCTGTGACCCCGACCATTCTCTGCTTGCTCCCCCTGTACCTACCTGCCCAATTGATATTGACCCGGCCTGCCTGACGACGCTTGCTTGTATGTACTGTTATCTGTGGGTGGTTTGGTTTGGTTTGTTTGCACTGTATTATGTTTAGTATTGCACTGCGTGTATGTTTGTATGGTTAGTGTTAATAAATTGTATTGTTTATCACATATCTGAAGTCTGCGTTTCCCTGCATCAGTCACACACCTCTAGTCAAACCTGGGAGCCCTGACAGAAAGTCTGTGGGGTGACCTGAAGAGGGCTTTGCACAGGAGATGCCCTCACAATCTGACAGATTTGGAGTGTTTTTGCAAGGAAGAGCGGGCAAATATTGCCAAGCCAAGATGTGCCATTGCTGATAGACTCATCCCCAAAAAGACTGAGTGCTGGAATCACATCAAAAGGTGCTTCAACAAAGTATTAGTTTAAGGGTGTGCACACTTATGCAACAATATTATTTTAGTTTTTTATTTTTACTTCCCTCCACCTTTTCAGTTTGTTGTTCAACTGAGTTGTACAGTTTATAGGTCACATTGAATATTTGGAACTGTTCATAATTCCCTCTACTTTGACAAAGGCCTCAGTTCCAGCTGAAGAAAAACGACCCCAAAGCATGATGCTACCACCACCATGCTTCACTGTGGGTATGGTGTTCTTTTGGTGATGTGCAGTGTTGTTTTTGCATCAAACATATCTTTTGGAATTATGGCAAAAAAGTTCAACCTTGATTTCATCAGACCAGAACACATTTTCCCACATGCTTTTGGGAGACTTCAGAAGTGTTTTTTTTTTCAACTGAGTTGTGCAGTTTATAGGTCACATTAAAGGTGGAAAAAGTTCTGAAATGATTTATCTTTGTTTCATTCTTTTACATCACAGAAACCTGATATTTAAAAGGGGTGTGTAGACTTTTTATATCCGCTGTATTCCTTCTACAGTGGACCTGAGCAAGGATCTCCTTATTGGCAGTCAAGTCTCTCTCGCAGCCCTCTGACCTGGGAATGCAGGAACACCCGGAATTACTGGAACCTAATGAGACATCAATCACTTTAAATGCTGCTTCTTCCCATACATAACCCCAGCTCTTCATCTTATGCATAGGAGTTCACACAGATATTGATCGCAGCTCCCTGGAAATGTCTTTTTCCAGAATAATTATTTATTAGAGAGATTCGATTGATTTTTGTTAAATATGTTACATTTCCCCAATTTATAATGAATACGTTATCTTTGGAAGCTCACACACTGGGATTCTGTCTCCTCCTGAGACAATGATACACATTTACAAGGACACAGGTTCATTCACGAAGCTTACTTGCCACAACAATCATTTTTTTGGCATTGAGAGCCAAAAGAAGCTAACTGTAATGAACAGGAGTGCAGGGAGAGAGCATGTTTTATTTTTTTTTATTTATTTCAGGTACTTATATAGCGCTGTCAATTTACGCAGCGCTTTACACATATATTTTACATTCACATCAGTCCCTAACCCTCAAGGGGCGTACAATCTAAGGTCCCTAACTCACATTCATACATACACATACTAGGGACAATTTAGACAGGAGCCAATTCACCTACCAGCATGTTTTTGGTGTGTGGGAGGGAACCGGAGTACCCGAAGGAAACTCACGCAGGCACAGGGAGAACATGCAAACTCCAGGCAGGTGGTGCCGTGGTTGGGATTTGAACCAACAACCCTAGTACTGCCAGGCTGAAATGCTAACCATTTAGCCCCTGTGCTGCATATGCAGGCAGGGGCGTCCCTAGGGTTGGTGTCACCCGGTACGGTAACACTTGGTGACACCCCCTCCGAAGATCCCCGCAGAATGGATTGGATCTGCAGATTGAGCATAATGGATCGGACTCCGATCCATTATGCTCCCCAATCCACAGATCCGATCCATCCTGTGGGGATCGTCGGCATGCAACCTATACGGGGTGTTCTGTCTCTCCAATCTAAGCATTGAAAGTGTGATCTCTGTAACTTAAAGTTGTGATGAGATAGCGATAACTCCAATCTTAGTTGAATAACACAGGCAGTGACTCAATCGGAGGACACCTTGTAGATCTTGTGAAGTTTATTCCATAAACTTAGAGAATCTTACAACAATGAACATCGGATAGGTCAAAAGATCATAATGTGATCTACTTCCATAAGATATGAGGCTAGAAGCTGAAGTGCATTGCTGGGAAAAAGGGGTGGGCTATCTTCACAGCAAGAACTAAACCAAAGGAAAGGGAGGAGCAGAGACAAAATACAGAGAACACTTAAAAGCATATGACAGTCGTGTGAATCATGACACGGGGTGCAAGTGTACAATCCAAACGCACACGTTCCTGCGTTAAAAATGGCTGTGTGTATAAGTGAGTGCTGCAGCGACCGTCGGCTGGACCACATGCCTGATGAAGGGGTCCTGTGAGACTTCGAAACGTTGCCTTGCTGTAATTATGTGATCATTCAATAAAACCTTTGGACCCATATTGGTGATTCTCGGTGTGCTGGTGACATTTTTCCTTACATGACACGGGGTGACACCGGACCCACTCCATGAAAAGGTAGGTTGTAAAGAAAGCCGACGATCCCCGCAGGAAGGATCTGATCCATCCTGCGGGGATCGTCGGCTTTCTTTATTATTATTATTATTATTATACAGTATTTATAAAGCGCCAATAGTTTGCTCAGCGCTGTACATTACAAAGGGGGACAGAACATGTGACAGAACAATAACAATACAATGTAAAACATGAGGGGATCGAGGGCCCTGCTCTTTCGAGCTTACAATCTAGGAGGGAGGGGATGGTGGCACAGGAGGAGATAGCTGTGGGGGATGGAGTGGTAGGAAGAGTGGAGGAGGTCGGCAAGTTAGCAGGGGGTGGGGTAGGCTTCCCTGAAGAGATGGGTTTTCAGGGTGCACCTAAAGGAGAGGAGAGTAGGTGATAATCTGATGGGTTGGGGCAGGGAGTTCCAGAGGATGGGTGACACCCTGGAGAAGTCCTGGAGGCGGGCATGGGAGGAGGAGACCAGGGAACTAGAGAGAAGGAGGTCTTGTGAGGAGAGGAGTGTGCGTGCTGGGCGGTACTTGGATATTAGGTCAGTGATGTAGTTCGGGGCAGTATGGTGGACAGCTTTGTACGTCAGTGTTAGGATTTTGAATTTGATCCGCTGGGCATTCGGAAGCCAGTGGAGGGATTGGCAGAGGGGGGTGGCGGAGATGGAGCGGTTGGAAAGGTGAATGAGTCTGGCAGCCGTATTCAGGATCGACTGAAGCGGGGATAGCCAGTGGCGAGGCAGGCCAGTGAGGAGGGAGTTGCAGTAGTCGAGTCGTGATATGATGAGGGAGTGGATGAGCTGTTTAGTGGTTTCTGGGGTTAGGAACGTGCGGATTTTGGCGATGTTGCGGAGGTGGAGTCTGCACGAGTTTGTTAAAGATTGGACTTGGGGCTGGAAGGATAGGTTGGAGTCCAGAATGACACCAAGTACTCTGGCCTGCGGGGCGGGTTTGATGGTGGCGTTGTTGGATGTGATGGAGAAGTCAATGGGGGGTGGTGTCCGGGCTGGGGGGAAGACAAGAAACTCGGTTTTGGAGAGGTTCAGTTTAAGGAAGTGGAGTGACAGTCTGATATGTCGCTCAGTAGGTGTGTGATTCGGACGGAGACCAGGGGGTGAGGTGGGGGGTTGAGAGATAGATTTGTGTGTCGTCGGCATAGAGGTGGTAGTTGAAGCCGTGAGAGTGTATGTGTTGGCCAAGGGAGGAGGTGTAGATGGAGAAGAGAAGGGGCCCGAGGACAGAGCCTTGAGGGACCCCAATAGAGAGGGGGAGTGAGGGGGAGGTGGTAGCATTATAGGTAATGCTGAAAGAGCGTTGTGACAGGTAGGATGAGAGCCAGGAGAGAGCAGAAACTCTGAGGCCGAGGGAGTGTAGTTTTTTGAGGAGGAGGGGGTGGTCGACTGTGTCGAAGGCCGCAGAGAGGTCAAGGAGTAGGAGCACTGAATAGCGGCCATTAGCTTTGGCGGTTAGCAGGTCATTGGTGAGTTTGAGTAAGGCAGTTTCGGTGGAGTGTAGGGGACGAAAGCCGGACTATAGGGGATCGAGGAGGTTGTTGTCGTTGAGGTGAGAGCTTAGGCGGGTGCAGACTAGACGCTGGAGGAGTTTAGATGTAAATGGGAGCAGGGAGATGGGTCTGAGGTTGTTCGGGTCATTGGGGTCCAGGGAGGGCTTTTTAAGTATGGGGGAGATGTGCGCATTTTTCAGAGGGGAGGGGAAATTGCCGGAGGAGAGATTAAAGATGTGGGTTAAGGGAGCGTAGGAAGGAGGGAGGTCGTAGGAGTTGTGAAGGGATAGGGTCGAGGGGGCAGGTGGTGAGGTGGGCATCAGCGAGGATCTTGGAGACTTCCTCGATGGTAGTAAGGTCAAAGGTGCGGAGTGTTGGGGGGGCTTCAGTATGAGGAATGTAGGGTGGGGTGGAAGTGGAGGTCAGAGCAGTGGTGGAGCCGTGGGAGAGGGGTGACTTACCTTTTTGTGGAGCGCGTCCGATGTCACCCCATGCAGTCGGTGTTTCCCCATGCAGAGCGCACCCCCCGCACCTGCCTCAGGACGCCACTGTATGCAGGTTAAGCACAAAGGACCTGCCGTTCGGGGTGTTTATTGAGGCTGTGTCAGCACTAGACACATGCGTTTCGTTTCGTTATGAATTGCAATTCAGGTGAAATTTTCATTATTCGGAGATTTGGATGTATCTGAGTTCTGAATCACAGCAGTTTCAAATTTCAAAGAATCCAAAATAAATTAACGAAACTAATGGAGTCAGCCATGCGGTAGTTTAGGTGTGATGTAACGGACTTCATATCCGTTTGTGACGTCTGCTCTCCAGTGGTCAGAAGTAGCAAAGCATCAGTTTGGGAATGTGAAGTATTATTGCACATCATCTCTTCAATGAAATGTTCAGGACTAAAAAATACTTTCAGGCCCAAACATTATATATTTTTTAAGGCAGAGGCCCTAGAGAATAAATTGGTGTTTTTTTGCGTTTTTTAATGTCACACGGTATTTGCGCAGCAGTTTTTCAAACGGAATTTTGGGGAAAAAATAAACTTTTTTGAATTGTATTGCAAAAAAACACAATACATAACCCAGTTGTTTGTAAAATATAAAAGATGATGTTACACCGAGTAAATTGATACCAAGCATGTCACACTTTAACCACTAGCCTACAGGGCACTTATACCCCCTTCCTGCCCAGGCCAATTTCCAGCTTTCAGCGCTGTCCCACTTTGAATGACAATTGCGCGGTCATGCAACAATGTACCCATATGACATTTTTATCATTTTTTTGAGACAGATAAAGCTTTCTTTTGGTGGTACTTAATCACCTCTGGGATTTTTATTTTTTCTTAAACAAACCAAAAAGCACTGAAAATTTTGAAAAAAAAACATTTTTTTCTTAGTTTTTGTTATACAATTTTGTAAATAAGTGATTTTTCTCCTTCACTGATGTGCGCTAATGAGGCTGCAGTGATGGGCACTGATAGGCTGCACTGATGGACACTGATAGGTGGTACTCATGAGGAGGCACTGGTAGGTTGCACTGATGGTCATTGACAAGCATCACTGATGGGCACTGAAAGGCAGCACTGATACATGGCACTGATAGGCGGCACTGACTGGCACTGTTAGGCGGCACTGACTGGCACTGTTAGGCGGCACTGAATGGCACTGTTAGGTGGCACTGATTGGCACTGATGCACACTGATAGGCGACACTGACTGGTACTGATAGTTGACACTGATTGGAAGCACTGATAGGTGGCACTGATTGGCATTGATAGGTGGCACTGACTGGCACTGATGGGTGACATTGAAAGGCAGCTCAGATGGGCACTGATATGTGGCATTGATATGCACTGATATGTGGCATTGATGTGGCACTGATTGGCACTGGCACGTGGCACTGATTTGCATTGGCACTTGGCACTGATGAGCACTGACAGGTGGCACTTCTGGGGCCACACTGATCATCAAGGCACACTGATCATCAGTGCCCTGATGATCAGTGTACATGTCCCCTCCGCGGAAAGCCGAATACCGGCTCTCCTCTCCTCTGTCAGTGTGACAGCTCGAGAGGAGAGAAATGCTGATAACCGGCATTTCCGTGTTTACATGTGATCAGCTGTGATTGGACACAGCTGATCACATGACTGAGCCAACATCTTCGGCTCTTTCCGTGATTCGCTGTGTCCGAGGGACAAAGCGCACCGGCGATCGCCACACTGCGCGCTCCCTGAGCCGCGCATGCGCAGTGAGAATGAAAGGACGTCATATGACATCCTATCAGAACGAGAGAACCACCTTGCGCCCGTCATTGTACTATAGGGCGGGCGGAAGGTGGTTAAAAATGAGTGCAGCGGCGATAAACGGCAACAAATGTTGCTATTCATAGGTGACCCTTTAAAAGCCTTTACAGGTTGCCACTTTGGATTTGCAGAGGTCTGGCACTAGAATGTGTGGTCTGAGGATCAGGGCGATACCTCACCTAATAACACACCTCATGTGTGGAGAAATTGCTGCGTGTGTGCGGGACCGATGCGTGCGTTCGCCTTTGTGCACGAACACAGGGGGGCAGGGGCACTTTAATTTTTGTTTTTAATTTTAATTATTTTTTTTATTTTTTTTACACTGTCACTTTTATTTTATTTTTTTTAATCACTTTTATTGCTGTCACAAGGAATGTAAACATCATTTTCAGGCCCAATGCACACTGGATGTTATAAAAACACCAGTAGAGCTAGCTGTAGAATGCTGCATTAAAATCGTGAGTTTTGTCGTGTTTTTTAGCGTTTTTCGCATTAGCTTTTTTTCAGCGTTTCTTAGTGTCTTTCAGCAATTGATTTTTTTTAGCAAAATTATACTCCCACAAAATCTTCAGGCTCAAAAACGCTCATAAATGCCAGATAGCCAAATGTTTTTGCGTTTATCAGCTTTTTGCAGCGTTTATCAGCGTTTTTCAGTTTTTATCAGCATTAGTCCTCGTGCACACGGGACATTTTGATAACACTGGTCACATTAAAAACGGGAGTTTTTCAGCTTTTTTTAGTGTTTTTGCATTAGCGTTTAGTGGCGTTTTGCCACATTAGTGGCATTTTCCTGCGTTTCCTGCGTTTTCCGAGTTTGTGGTTTTAGCGTTTTTTAGCCTTTTTTTTTACCAATAAAATTTTTTTGGTCAAAAAATCGTCCAAAAAACGCCGGTGAACTGATAGGAGGAATAGAAGATTCTGTTAAGTCTCCATGCACACGGGGCGTTTTAATAACGCTGGTAACATTAGCTGTGTAAAGTCACGTTGAAAACCGGAGTTTTTCGCATTTTAGCATTTTTGTATTAGCATTTTGCCGCTTTTTTCGCATTTGCAATCAGTGATCATATGAATAGTAGTAAACAAGATGTCACTTGAATAATCACAGAGGTCACATGGTACAGGGCTATTCACAACAGCCTTGTACCATGTGACAAGCTGTGACCAATCACAGCTCACACAGAGAGAAGGCAAAATGATTGATTTTACAGCCTTTATGGGTGTAAAAACAATCAGTGTAAAAAAAAAAAATCTTCATCACCCCCCCCCCCCCACGTAATGACAGACTAGGGTGACAGTATGTTAAAAAACAAACAAAAAAAACCCATAAATAATATGGAAAAAAAATTTAAAAACAAATATTGAAAATTTTAAATTTTTGATTATAAACTAATTTGGGTTATTTTTTTACTAAAAAGATAGCTGAATACATTTTGGCCAAGATTTATGAAGAAAGATTATTTATTTGCAAACTTTTATAAGAAAAACACTTTCCTTTTCAAAATGGTTGACTTTTTCATGTATATAGCAAAAAAACAAAAATCCCAGTGGTGAATAAATACCACCAAAATAAAGTTTTATCTGTCTCAAAAAAATGCTAAAAAATTCATATGGGTACAGTGTTGCATGACCGCGCAATTGTCATTGAAAGTGTGATAGCGCTGAAAGCTGAACATTGGCCTGGACAGGAAGGGGGTGAAAGTGTCGGGACTGGAAGGGGTTAAAGTATAAAAAAGAGGTTTTAATTGTACACATGTGGAGATACATGTAAGACCACATCGCCAAGTCGAGTACCCCTGCGAAGTGCGGTCCTAAGTTTAAATGATCTGACTAAACTATCCCAACTATGAGACATATATATAGCAAGGGATAAATCATAAGAAGACATGCCCTAGAGGTGGCCTCTTCCTCCTTCAATGGGCTAGAATCGCTAAAGGCAGCTGAGGACCCTCAGTGTTGTAATTCTAACCAAGAAAAAAAATGGCAGCTACTCCCATCAATTTATAACTAGCACAGAAAAGGTGCACATGGGCTGCGCCATCCATGCAATCATAGTGTGAAAAAAAATAGTCAAACAGCTTCAGTGTTGTAGGTTGTTATTGCTGCCTTACATAGGAGCACAGATTGCCATGGAAGTAGCGGCACAATGGTTAAATGGTTAGCACTTCCGCCTGGCAGTATTAGATCGCTGGTTCATATCCTACCAACATGGAAAAAATATATATTTTTTAAAAATTCTCCACAAATATATTGACATATATTTGAAATGCTAAAATTTTGGCCATATTCAATATAGTAAAAAAAAAAATTATATATATATACATATAGATATATATATATATTTTATATATATATTGAATATGGCCATTTACAAATATATGTAAAAATATATGTAATATAATTTGTAATAAAAATGCATTTCAGCATGCAGTATATATATATATATATATATATATATATACACTGCATGCTGAAATGCATTTTTATTACAAATTATATAACATATATTTTTACATACAGTTGTAAATGGCCACATTCAATATATATATATATATATATATATATATATATATATATATATATATATATACACACACACATGTGTGTGTATATATATATATATATATATACAGTTGCAAGAAAAAGTATGTGAACCCCTTGGGATTACATGGAGTTTTGCATGAATTGGGGATAAAATGTGCTCTGAACGTCATCTAAGTCACAACAATAGAAGAACACAGTCTGCTGAACATAATACTACACAAACATTAGATGTTGCCATGGTTTAATTGCACATAACATGTAAACATTCACAGTGCAGGGAGGAAAAAGTATGTGAACCTTTGGACTTAATAACTGGTTGACCCTCCTTTGGCAGCAATAACCTCAACCAAACGTTTCCTGTAGTTGCAGATCGGACCTGCACAACGATCTGGAGTAATTTTGGACCACTCCTCTTCACAAAACTGTTTCAGTGTAGCAATATTCTTGGGATGTCTGGTGTGAATCACTCTCTTAAGGTCATGCCACAGCATTTCAATCGGGTTGAGGTCAGGACTCTGACTGGGCCACTCCAGAAGGCGAATTCTGTGCTGTTGCAGCCATTGTTTTGTTGAATTACTTGTATGCTTTGGGTCATTGTCCTGTTGCATCACCCATCCTCTGCGGAGCTTCAGTTGGCGGACAGATGGTCGTACGTTTTCCTGAAAAATGTCTTGATAAACTCTGGAATTCATTTTCCCATCAATGACAACAATCTGTCCAGGCCCTGAGGCAGCAAAGCAGCCCCAAACCATGATGCTCCCTCCGCCATGTTTTACAGTGGGGATGAGGTTTTGATGTTGGTGTGCTGTGCCTTTTTTTCTCCACACATAGTGTTGTGTGTTCTTCCCAAACAACTCAATCTTGGTTTCATCTGTCCACAGTATATTCTGCCAGTAGTGCTGTGGAACATCCAGGTGCTCTTTTGCAAACTTCAAACGTGCTGCAATATTCTTTTTGGACAGCAATGGCTTCCTCCGTGGTGTCCTCCCATGTACTCCATTCTTCTTTCCTTATTGTAGATGTGTCAACAAAAATGTTACCATGTGCCAGAGATTTCTGTAGGTCTTTAGCTGACACTCTGGGATTCTTCTTTACCTCATGCAGCATTCTGCGCTGTGCTCTTGCAGTCATTTTTACAGGACGACCATGCCTAGGGAGAGTAGCAACAGTGCTAAACTTTCTCCATTTGTAGACAGTCTGTCTTACCGTGGACACATGAACATCAAGGTTTTTGGAGATACTTTTGTAACCCTTTCCAATTTCATGCAAGTCAACAATTCTTGATGGTAGGTCTTCTGAGAGCTCTTTTCTGCGAGGCATGGTTCACATCAGACAGTGCTTCTTGAAACCAGTAAACCCAAAACAGGTGTGTGTTTTTTAAAGGCAGGACAGCTGTCAGCAACACATCCAATATCATCACACTGATTGGAGTCAAGGTTGGCTCACTCCTGGCTCCAATTAGCTCTAGGAGAAGTCATTAAGCTAGGGCCTCACATACTTTTTCCTCCCTGCACTGTGAATGTTTACATGTTATGTGCAATTAAACCATGGCAACATCTAATGTTTGTGTAGTATTATGTTCAGCAGACTGTGTTCTTCTATTGTTGTGACTTACATGACGTTCAGAGCACATTTTATGCCCAATTCATGCAAAACTCCACGTAATCCCAAGGGGGTCACATACTTTTTCTTGCAACTGTATATATATATATATATATATATATATGTATATATATATATATACACACACACACACACACATGTGTGTGTATATATATATATATATATATATATATATATATATATATATACATACATACATACACACACACTGCATGTTGAACTGCATTTTTATTACAAATTATATGAAAAATATAAATATTTTTGAAAATACTTTTCAAATATACTGTATGTCTTTAAAAATACAAGTCTACATTTTTTGGAATGCATTTACAACTATATGTAAAAATATATGTTAAAATGACTTTTTTATATGTTAAAGACTATATTTAAAAACTGATATATTTTTAAAAATATTTTTCATATATTTTGTATATTTTTCAGATTTTTGTTAACATATAAAAAAGTTATTTTAACATATATTTTTACATATATTTGTAAATGCATTCCAAAAAAATGTAGATTTGTTTTTTTAAAGATGTACAGTATATTTGAAATGCATTTTTAAAAATATTTTTCATATAATTTGTGTGCAGTTTGTGTGTGTGTATATATATATATATATATATATATTAAAAAAATCTGAAGACTATATTTAAAAGTAATATATTTTTAAAATTATTTTTCATATATTTTGTATATTTTTCAGATTTTTGGTAACATATAAAAAAAGTTTTTTTAACATATATTTTTACATATATTTGTAAATGCATTCCAAAATAATGTAGATCTGTATTTGTAAAGACATACAGTATATTTGAAATGTACTGTGTGCCTTTAAAAATACAAATCTCTCTCTCTCTCATATATATATGCCATGCCATGTATTGTCCCCCCTATTGTACAGCGCTGAGCAAACCCTTTGGCGCTATATAAACTCGTAGTAATAATAATAATAATAATATATATATATATATATATATATACCGCATGGTATAATGCATTTTTATTACAAATTATTTGAAAAATATTTTTAAAAATGCATTTCAAATATACTGTACATCTTTAAAAATGCAAATCTACATTTTTTGGAATGCATTTACAAATATATGTAAAAAATATGGTAAAATTACTTTTTTATATGTTAAAAAAATGTGAAGACTATATTTAAAAAATAATATATTTCTAAAATTATTTTTCAGATATTTTGTATATTTTTCAGATTTTTGTTAACATATAAAAAAGTTATTTTAACATATATGTTTACATATATTTGTAAATGCATTCCAAAAAAATGTAGATCTGTATTTTTAAAGACATGCAGTATATTTGAAATGTACTGTATGTCTTTAAAAATACAAATCTACATTTTTATGGAATGCATTTACAAATGTATGTAAGAATATATGTTAAAATTACTTTTATATATGTTACAAAAAAATCTGAAGACTATATTTAAAAAATAATATATTTTTAAAAATACTTTTCATATATTTTGTATATTTTTCAGATTTTTGTTAGGCAGCACATCTGCTTTGCTCCTGGCCCGGACCTTCCACTAAGGCTTCTTCTCCCTCGCAGGCTATCTTCCGCCCTCATTATGGGCAAGCATCAACACCGGACCCCCCCGAATTATAACGGGGGGCAGTCCGGCGGCAATTTGCAGCGCTTCTTGACCCGCTCCTCGGCTGAGGCCTCAGGCGCGTTGGCTGGCGGGATGCCACCGGCACCTCTCTCCTCCTCGCCCCCCAGGGACTCTGCGCTCCAGGATGGCGGCCAGGTAAGCCCTTGGGGCTCCATCTCTCCACAAGGGGATCCGGCCATTAATTTGCAGGGCACACAGACGCCACGCAGCCGATCCCCAGCATCTCTCTGCTCTGAAGATGGCTGGGACCTGCAGTCCCACATGCGGTCCCTACAAACTTACATCAAATCTCTCCCTACAAAAGAGGATTTTGAACTTTATGTGAAACGTATTGTTTAATCTCTGATCTTAAACAAGATATCTGTGTGTGTATGGAAGAGATTGAAAATACCACCAATGGCGTGTGTAACGCCTTACAATCCCATGAAGAGACCCTTAATTCTCATACGGTCTTAACCACTTCCAGTCCGGACACTTTCACCCCCTTCCTGTCCAGGCCAATTTTCAGCTTTCAGCGCTATCACACTTTGAATGACAATTGCGCGGTCATGCAACACTGTACCCTTATGAATTTTTTTGCATTTTTTTTTTAGACGGATAAAGATTTATTTTGGTGGTATTTATTCACCACTGGGATTTCTATTTTTTTTGCTATGTAAATGAAAAAGTCCAAAAATTTTGAAAAAAAGTGTTGCAAATAAATAATCTTTCATCATAAATCTTGGCCAAAATGTATTCCGTTATCTTTTTAGTAAAAACAAAAATAACCCAAATTAGTTTATAACTAGAGATGAGTGAATTATTCAAAAATTCGATTCGGCTGATTCGCCGAATTTGAGGAAGAAATTCGATTCGATGCGAATTTATTCGCTACGAATTTAACTTATAAAAAGGGTTTCTAGGCTTCAGAGAGCCTTTAAATTAGTGCAGAACACTGTACCTTTAATTTAAATGCCCTTGGAGATGAGGAAGGAGAAGGAGAAGGAGAAGGAGAAGGATGAGAAGAAGGAGAAGGAGAAGGATGAGAAGAAGGAGAAGGATGAGAAGAAGGAGAAGGATGAGAAGAAGGATGAGAAGAAGGAGAAGGATGAGAAGAAGGAGAAGGATGAGAAGAAGGAGAAGGATGAGAAGAAGGAGAAGGATGAGAAGAAGGAGAAGGATGAGAAGAAGGATGAGAAGAAGGAGAAGGATGAGAAGAAGGAGAAGGATGAGAAGAAGAAGGATGAGAAGAAGAAGAAGGATGAGAAGAAGGAGAAGGATGAGAAGAAGAAGAAGGATGAGAAGAAGAAGAAGGATGAGAAGAAGAAGAAGGATGAGAAGAAGGAGAAGGATGAGAAGAAGAAGAAGGATGAGAAGAAGAAGGATGAGAAGAAGGAGAAGGATGAGAAGAAGAAGAAGGATGAGAAGAAGGAGAAGGATGAGAAGAAGAAGAAGGATGAGAAGAAGAAGAAGGATGAGAAGAAGGAGAAGGATGAGAAGAAGAAGAAGGATGAGAAGAAGAAGGATGAGAAGAAGGAGAATTCCAAGCCGGCAAAAAGTGTATCTGCAGAGCTCCGCTATTTCTGACAGTTCTCTGACATTCACTCCATACAGCGGTTGAAACATTGTATCTATTTGTTTCCATTTATGGAAACAAATAGATACAATGTTTCAACCGCTGTATGGAGTGAATGTCAGAGAACTGTCAGAAATAGGCTATTTCTGACAGTTCTCTGACATTCACTCCTCAACCGCTGTATGGAGTATTGAATGTCAGAGAACTGTCAGAAATAGCCTATTTCTGACAGTTCTCTGACATTCACTCCATACAGCGGTTGAAATATTGTATCTATTTTCTTTCCATAAATGGAAACAAATAGATACAATGTTTCAACCGCTGTATGGAGTGAATGTCAGAGAACTGTCAGAAATAGGCTATTTCTGACAGTTCTCTGACATTCACTCCTCAGCCGCTGTATGGAGTGAATGTCAGAGAACTGTCAGAAATAGCCTATTTCTGACAGTTCTCTGACATTCACTCCATACAGCGGTTGAAACATTGTATCTATTTGTTTCCATAAATGGAAACAAATAGATACAATGTTTCAACCGCTGAGCTCCGCAGATACACTTAGCGGAGCTCTGCAGATACACTTAGCGGAGCTCTGCAGATACACTTTTTGCCGGCTTGGAATTCTTCTTATTTTCATCCTACTTCTTCTTCTTCTTCTTCTTCTTCTTCTTCATCCTCATCCTCATCAGAAGAAGAGGATGAGGATGAAGAAGAAGAAGAAGAAGAAGTAGGATGAAAATAAGAAGAATTCCAAGCCGGCAAAAAGTGTATCTGCAGAGCTCCTCTATTCTGCAGATACACTTAGAGGAGCTCTGCAGATACACTTTTTGCCGGCTTGGAATTCTTCTTATTTTCATCCTACTTCTTCTTCTTCTTCATCATCCTCATCCTCTTCTTCTTCTTCTGAGGATGAGGATGAAGAAGAAGAAGAAGAAGTAGGATGAAAATAAGAAGAATTCCAAACCGGCAAAAAGTGTATCTGCAGAGCTCCTCTAAGTGTATCTGCAGAATAGAGGAGCTCTGCAGATACACTTTTTGCCGGCTTGGAATTCTTCTTATTTTCATCCTACTTCTTCTTCTTCTTCTTCATCCTCATCCTCAGAAGAAGAAGAAGAGGATGAGGATGAAGAAGAAGTAGGATGAAAAGAAGAATGAAAAGAAGAAGAAGAATCAAAAGAAGAATGAAAAGAAGAATGAGAAGAATGAAAAGATTCTTCTTATTCTTCTTTTCATTCTTCTTTTCATTCTTCTTCTTCTTTTCATTCTTCTTCTTCTTCTTTTCATTCTTCTTTTCATTCTTCTCATTCTTCTTTTCATTCTTCTCATTCTTCTTTTCATTCTTCTTCTCATTCTTCTTTTCATTCTTCTTCTTTTCATTCTTCTTTTCATTCTTCTCATTCTTCTTTTCATTCTTCTTTTCATTCTTCTTCTCATTCTTCTTTTCATTCTTCTTCTTCTTTTCATTCTTCTTCTCATTCTTCTTTTCATGAAGAAGAAAAGAAGAATGAGAAGAATGAAAAGAAGAATGAAAAGAAGAAGAATGAAAAGAAGAATGAGAAGAAGAATGAAAAGAAGAATGAGAAGAATGAAAAGAAGAATGAAAAGAAGAAGAAGAAGAATGAAAAGAAGAAGAAGAATGAAAAGAAGAAGAAGAAGAAGAAGAATGAAAAGAAGAATGAAAAGAAGAAGAAGAATGAAAAGAAGAAGAAGAAGAATGAAAAGAAGAATGAGAAGAATGAAAAGAAGAAGAAGAAGAATGAAAAGAAGAATGAAAAGAAGAAGAAGAATGAAAAGAAGAAGAAGAAGAATGAAAAGAAGAATGAAAAGAAGAAGAAGAATGAAAAGAAGAAGAAGAAGAATGAAAAGAAGAATGAAAAGAAGAATGAGAAGAATGAAAAGATTCTTCTTCTTCTTCTTTTCATTCTTCTTTTCATTCTTCTTCTTCTTTTCATTCTTCTTCTTCTTTTTATTCTTCTTTTCATTCTTCTCATTCTTCTTTTCATTCTTCTCATTCTTCTTCTCATTCTTCTTTTCATTCTTCTTCTCATTCTTCTTTTCATTCTTCTTCTTCTTTTCATTCTTCTTTTCATTCTTCTCATTCTTCTTTTCATTCTTCTTTTCATTCTTCTTCTCATTCTTCTTTTCATGAAGAAGAAAAGAAGAATGAGAAGAATGAAAAGAAGAATGAAAAGAAGAAGAAGAATGAAAAGAAGAATGAGAAGAAGAATGAAAAGAAGAATGAAAAGAAGAATGAGAAGAATGAAAAGAAGAATTAAAAGAAGAAGTATTCCAGTACAGCAAAAAGTATATCTGCAGAGAGCTCCGCTATTTCTGACAGTTCCAGCGGTTGACAGCGGTTGAAACATTGTATCTATTTATTTCCGAATAAAAACATCTGTATCCTAAATGGAAACAAATAGATACAATGTTTCAACCGCTGTACATGTGAAGGAACTGTCAGAGAACTGTCAGAAATAGCGGAGCTCTCTGCAGGGACACTTTTGCCGGCTGATCGGGAAAAATCCGATTCGCGCACCCGAATTATGCAAATATTCGGATTCGACGCGAATCGAATTTTTCCTGAAATTCGAAACGAATTCCACTTCGCCTGGTTCGATTCGCTCATCTCTATTTATAACCAAAAATTATAACTTTTTTTTACATTTTTATTTTATTTTTTTATATTATTATTTATGTTTTTTTAATTTTTTTTTACATACTGTCAAGCTAGCAATACAGTGTCACCATGGTGACACGGTACTACTTGTTAGGGGTGATGAATATTTTTTTTTTTTTTTTTACACTGATTGCTTTTACACCCATATAGGATGTAAAAGGAATCATTTCTCCTTCTCTCTGGCTACATTCTTGCAGCCATTGAGAAATACTGTGTGAGCTGTGATTGGTCACAGCTTGTCACATGGTACAAGGCTGTTGTGAATAGCCTTGTACCATGTGACCTCTGTGATCATTCACAGATTTCACGTAGTAAGCAATGATGTCAGAAGTAACATCTTACTTACTACTCTGCATGTGATCACTGATTGGCCAATCAGTGATCACATGATCGGGACCTTGCACAGAGGTCCCGTCCGACAATCTGTCCACCCGCCCCTGCACTGCCACTGTTTTAGCACCACAAGCGGTAACCCCGAGCTACACTCGGAAATACACTGCAGCGTTGCTCCGGGATCCCTCGATCACTTACCTTGACCTGCGCTCCCGTGATGTCCCCCCTGCAGTGTCCCCGGCCATGTCCTCCGGCCGATGCCAGCATCCGTCTTCCGGGTTCCGTTTCCTGCGACGTCGGGACGTATGGGGGACAGAACGGCGGGAAATTTTAAAAGTGACATTCACTAAATACACTAAAATCACATAGTATAACATTGCTGTTTCAAACCATTTCACATACATTTTGTCCCGAGTGCTTTGTCCGGCACCCTGTCTGCATTTTGACTGTTCTTTCTGCCTGGAAACTGAGAAACGTCCATGGCGTCCAAAATGCGTCCCTTTAGGTCAAAAGCGGTTTTAGACCGGCTAGAGAACAGCGATAGTAAATCAGAACCACTTGCAGAATTGAGTGATAATGATTCGTGGGGGAAATTCCTCATCAGACACTGAAAACGATTCTGCGACTTTGCTCAGTGATGTGCGAACTTGGGGCTCTATTTCACATTTCAGTGTTTTTGGTTTGATTATATTATTGAATTAAATTTATTATTATTATATTATTATTTTTTATGATTATTTATTAATTTATAATTTATGATTTCATGTTTCAAGTTTTATCATACCCGGGTTGTTTACTAGACTCTTGTTCGGACAGATTTCAGTGAGTTATTCCTAAAAATTACAGGCCTACAATAAAAAAAATACATATTTCCCAGCAAAAAAATGTACCGCTTTGAGCACAGAAATATGGACATAATCAGACCGCTAGGGAGGTTAGGGCGCCTAACAATACTAAACTCTACCATAATAAAGGATTTCTTCTGCGTTTGAGCATTATTATTCTCAACTTTACAATCTGTCCTCGGTGACTCCTGATGCTCCTTCTGTTTCTCCTCTTCCAGCTATGTCTCAATACATTGCAGAAACAGCGTTGCCTGTTCTGGATGCTCAGGATGTGTTGGACCTAGAGGAGCCTTTCTCGACTTTGGAAATTCTTGGGGCAATTAAGGCCTTGAAGATGGGTAAGTGCCCGGGTCCGGATGGGTTTACCCCACAATTTTACAAAAGATTTGCTGCCCAACTGGCCCCGCTTCTAGCCCAAACTTTTAATATTGTATATAAGCAGATTAGTGAGCGCACTTTCACAAGCAGCTAATTGCACTAAAAGGAACCACAAAACCTTTCTATGTAAATTGGACTAAAAAATGGAAAGTGCAGCGCTATAGAAGAAAAACAGATAAATTGTCCTTTTAAAATGATAAAACAGTAAATGTCCGATATAGTCGTATCAAATGAGATGAGTGGTCCAGAGAAAACAACTTCAAACAGCTCTGATGTCATCCAATATCCCAATACGTAAGGAATAGATAGATTGCCAACTTACCAGAAGCGCGATCTTAAAGCGCATGTAAAGATCATGTGTAGCCGGGGTCCTGTATGGATACTGCCTGGAAATACACTGATGGCTCCTCACTGGTATGGGGGTACCGGTCTGGTCAGATCACATAGCTCCTCAGATCCACACACAGAAGCCTGAAATGCTGGGGCTGAGGTATGAAGGCTCAGTGCCAGGTGTCAAAAATAAAGGTGCTCATAGTGTAGTATTACTCAATAAAAATTTATTAAAACCACTGTGCAGAAATGAAACACATACATTAATGTGCCTGTAGCCTGTAGATGATGAAATCGGCAGTATAAAAACACCTAAAGCACTAACCAGTATAGATCAAAGGGTGGCCGCCGGACCTCCGGATCCGGCGGCGTGACGTCAAGGCGTGCAAAGGCTCTTCCTAAGGCTCCTTTTTTGTCCAAACTTTTAATATTATCGATGATTTCCTGTCCGCCAATATTTCAGTTATCCCTAAACCGGGCAAAGACCCCTCTCTTTGTGGTAGCTATCGCCCAATTTCTTGACTCAATTTGGACGTTAAACTTTTTGCCAAACTTTTGGCGAACCGCCTTTCTCCTTTTCTAACAACCTTGATCCACCATGATCAGGTTGGTTTTATCCCCGGTCGCGAAGCTAGAGATAATACTTCTAAAACAATCCATCTTATCTCTTTTATTAAGCAACATGGTTTAAAGGCTTGCCTCCTTTCATTTGATGCTGAGAAGGCATTTGACCTCGTAGATTGGCATTTTTTACGACTCACCCTGGAACAGATCGGTTTGGGTTCACGGTTCCTCGTTCCTTAAAGCATGACCTTAAGAGAGCGATTCACACCAGACATCCCAAGAATATTGCTACACTGAAACAGTTTTGTGAAGAGGAGTGGTCCAAAATTAATCCAGATCGTTGTGCAGGTCTGATCTGCAACTACAGGAAACGTTTGGTTGAGGTTATTGCTGCCAAAGGAGGGTCAACCAGTTATTAAGTCCAAAGGTTCACATACTTTTTCCTCCCTGCACTGTGAATGTTTACATGTTATGTGCAATTAAACCATGGCAACATCTAATGTTTGTGTAGTATTATGTTCAGCAGACTGTGTTCTTCTATTGTTGTGGCTTAGATGACGTTCAGAGCACATTTTATGCCCAATTCATGCAAAACTCCACGTAATCCCAAGGGGTTCACATACTTTTTCTTGCAACTGTACATGCTGGTTACAGTGCATTTCTCTCTGAAATTCTGAGGAAAATGGGTCGTTCCAGACATTGTTCAGAAGAACAGCGTACCTTGATTAAAAAGTTGATTGGAGAGGGGAAAACATATAAAGAAGTGCAGAAAATGATAGGCTGCTCAGCTAAAATGATCGCAAATGCTTTAAAATGGCAACCAAAACCTGAAAGACGTGGAAGAAAGCGAAAAACTACCATTCAAATGGATAGAAGAATAGCCAAAATGGCAAGAACTCAGCCAACAATCAGCTCCAGGAAGATGAAAGAAGGTGTAAAGTTCCCTGTGAGGACTGTTACAATTAGAAGACGCCTATGTGAAGCCAAGCTATCTGCAAGAAGCCCCCGCAAAGTCCCACTGTTGGAAAAAAGACATGTTACAATTTGCCAAAGAGCACATTGACTGGCCTAAAGAGAAATGGCGCAACATTTTGTGGACTGATGAAAGTAAGATTGTTCTTTTTGGGTCTAGTGGGCGGAGACAGTTTGTCAGACGACCCCCAAACACTGAATTCAAGCCACAGTACACTGTGAAGACAGTGAAGCATGGTGGTGCAAGCATCATGATATGGGGATGTTTCTCATACTACGGTGTTGGGCCTATTTATCGCATACCAGGGATCATGGATCAGTCTGAATACATCAGAATACTTGAAGAGGTCATGCTGCCTTATGCTGAAGAGGAAACGCCCTTGAAATGGGTGTTCCAACAAGACAACGACCCAAAACACACCAGTAAACGTGCAACATCTTGGTTCCAGACCAACAAGATTGACGTTATGGAGTGGCCAGCCCAATCCCCGGATCTTAATCCAACAGAAAACTTGTGGGGTGACATCAAAAATGCAGTTTCTGAGGCAAAACCAAGAAGTAGAGAAGAACTGTGGAATGTCGTCCAATCATCCTGGGCTGGAATACCTGATCACAGGGGCCAGAAGTTGGGTGACTCCATGCAACACAGATGTACAGCAGTTCTCAGAAACAGTGCGACTACAACCAAATATTCATGAAGTCATTCAAAGGAAAGCAAAATCTTCAAACATTTTTCAGTTTATATAGTGAATGTTTGAGTTTGTAAAGAAGAATACAAACACTGCTATTTTTTTGAACAGTCTAATATTCACTTTTCTTCAATTTGTTTAGAGGAACAACACAAATTTGATCTATTTTTCTTCATGTTTTGATTTGGAATAGAATGTGTCGTGTTCCCAATGCATTTGTGTGGATGGAAATAAAAGAGATTAGAAGGATTTTGAGCTTTATTCACATTTTTTCAACACACTGCTATTATTTTGAACACAACTGTATATATATATATTTATCAACATATATTTTTAAATATATTGAATATTGGCAAAATTGTAGCATTTCAAATATATGTCAATATACTGTATTTGGGAAGAATATTTTTAAAATATATTTAAAATATATTTTTTTCCCATATGGGTAACCACAGCACCACCTGCCTGGAGTTTGCATGTTCTCCCTGTGCCTGCGTGAAACCAGGTATTCTGGTTTCCTCCTACACTCCAAAGACATGCTGGTAGGTTAATTGGCTCCTGTCTATATTGTCCCTAGTATGTGTATGTATGAATGTGAGTTAGAGATCTTAGATTGTACACCCCTTGAGGGTTAGGGACTGATGTGAAGGTACAATATATATGTAAAGTGCTGCATAAACTGGCGGCCCTATATAAGTACCTGTAATAAATAAGTGGTCATTTTGTAACTTTGTACATCAATAAAGGCAATTCTTGAAAACCACCATGGACCATTTCCATCAGGTCAACTCTGGAGCCTCTCATACAAAAGTACAACCAATATTTTCCTGCAATCACAGCCATGACGGTATTAGTAAACCAACCTCATGGGCATAACCTTTAACATAAGATTTGGGAGTTGTGGATATTCTTCTTTCTAGACATGTGCTGTGTACAGTATGTTTTGCTGGTGGCAGCACATCGTCCACTAATGATGCTCTTTGCATTTGGTGTGTCAGCAGAAACATCAGCGCGCAGCTTATGAAAGAGATGAAGGAATAGTTCAGCCGGACCATTATATCAAGTCCCAGAGCACTTCTCTGGTGATCGCACCATAAATAGTGTCAGATCGTCCTTACGTAAGGCAGAAGAGCCGCCGCTATCATCGCAGACACTGCAAACAATACGCAGGCTGGGAGTGCGTCTTCTGGGGATAGGACATGGCGTGTCTATTCTCAACTTCCAATTTTTATGCAGAGCCAGCCAAAAAATATACAGTGGGTGTTCAGCAGATCTGTACTGGGAAACTGTCTAGATCAGATGAAATTAAAGAATACTGGCAGCAGATAAGAACTCCTGATCCCTGAAGACCAAAGTTTCTCAGCTAGGGTTCCTTCAGAGCAGCCTTTCTCAACCTTTCCAGAGGAACCCTTGACATAACTTTCCGGTCTCCGGGACCCCCTACTAAAAATGACTATATCTACAATTCATGGTACATTAGTGCAATGGTCAGAGGGAAGAATGCTCCTTACACTTGTGGTGATTGGGAAGAATTACCCCCTTATAGATAGTTAACCGCATAAGGACCGCCCTATAGCAGATATACAGCTACAGGGCGGCACCTGTGCGCAAAATCACGTATATATATGTGATTTTGCATTTCCGAGTAGGGGGTGTGCGCATGCCCTACCCGCGCCGCCATTCGCAGCCACGGATGTCAATCACCGGGTCCTGGCCGGTAATTACCCGCCAGCACCCGGTGATTACTGACAATCACCAACAGGGAGGAAGACTGTTTTCTTTACTAACAGTCTTCCTCCCTGTCAGCTCGAGCACACTGCTCTGGATGGCTGTGCACAGCTTACAGTAAAACACCCCCCGCCCCCTAGTAAAGCATTTGCAGCTGTCAATCACCGGGTCCCGGCCGGTATTTACCCACCGGCGCCCGTTGATTACCGACAATCACCAACAGGGAGGAAGACTGTTTTGTTTACTAACAGTCTTCCTCCCTGTCAGCTCGAGCACACTGCTCTGGATGGCTGTGCACAGCTTACAGTAAAACACCCCCCGCCCCCTAGGAAAACATTCACAGCTGTCAGTCACCAGGTCTCGGACAGTAATTACCCACCGGCGCCTGGTGATTACCGAGCGTCTCCAACGGGAAGGAAGACTGTTTTGTTTACTAACAGTCTTCCTCCCTGTCAGCTCAAGCACACTGCTTTGGATGGCTGTGAACAGCACCCCCATCCCAATCAGTGTGCTTACAGTGAAGCACACAGCCCCCACCCTGCCCCCTAGTAAGACACACCCAGCACACAGTTAACCCTATGATCACCCCTCATGTTAACCCCTTCATGCCCAGTGCCATTAGCATAGTGTCAGTGCTTTTTTTTTAGCACTAATCTCTGTATTGGTGTCACTGGAGATGTCAGTGACACCAAGTTAGTTCCCCCCCCCCCCCAGTGTCAGAATGTCCTCCGCAGTCCTGATAAAAGTCACTGATCGCTGCCATTACTAGTAGAAAAAAAAATCCCAGTATCTATACAGCCATTTGTAAACGCTATAACTTTCATGGAAACCAATTAATTTACATGTATTGGGATTTTTTTTTTAACCTCCTTGGCGGTATGATTCTTTCCGATTTTTTGTGCTGAAAGCGGTACCATTTTTTTGCATGGAAATATGTAGTTTTTTATTGTAGGCTGTAATTTTTAGGAATAACTCACTGAAATCTGTCCGAACAAGAGTCTAGTAAACATCCCGGGTATGATAAAATTTGAAACACGAAATCATAAATTATAATTTAATAAATAATCATAAAAAATAATAATATAATAATAATAAATTTAATTCAATAATATAATCAAACCAAAAACACTGAAATTTGAAATACAGCGCCAAGTTCGCACATCGCTGAGCAAAGTCGCAAAATCGTTTTCAGTGTCTGATGAGGAATTTCCCCCACGAATCATTATCACTCAATACTGCAAGTGGTTCTGATTTACTATCGCTGTTCTCTAGCTGGTCTAAAACCGCTTTTGACGTAAAGGGACGCCTTTTGGACGCCATGGACTTTTCTAAGTTTCCAGGCAGAAAGAACATTCAAAATGCAGGCAGGGCGCAGGACAAAGCACTCGGGACAAAATATATGTGAGATGCATTGAAACAGCAATGACAGCAAAAATGTAATTTTTTAAAAAATTCAAATTTCCCGCCGGTTCCGGCGCCCGTATGTCCCGACGTCACAGGGACCGGAACACAGAAGCCGGATGCCGACATCGGCCGGAGGAGATGGCCGGGGACGCTGCAGGGGACACATCGCGGGAGCGAAGGACAAGGTAAGTGCTGCAGGGACCCCCAGAGCAGCGCCGCATGGTAAGCCGGAGTGTAGCTCGGGGTTACCGCTTTTGGTATAGAAATTTTACCCCGAGCTACACTCGGGATTACCGCTAAGGAGGTTAAGCAAAGACAAACATACTGTCCTAAATTTATGACGAAATTAGATTTTTTTTCTGGGCATGTTTAATAGCAAAATGTCAAAAATATAGTTTTTTTCTCAAAATTGTCGTTTTTTTTTTTTATAGCGTAGAAAATAAAAAACGCACAGGGGATCAAATGCCACAGAAAGAAAGCTCAATTTGTGGGAAAAAAGGACGTAAATTTCATTTGGGTACAGCGTTGCATGACCACGCAATTGTCAGTTAAGGTAATGCAGCGCTGTAATGCAAAAAATGGCCTGGTCTGGAAGGGGGGTAAATCCTCAGGAGGGCAAGTGGTAAAAGATCAATGATGTCAGTAGGAACTTACCTGAGAGGCAAGAATTGCTCATTGCTCAAGAAACCCGGCTCCAGAGATTGCTAGGTGTTCCTTAATCAACAGATACAGTGCCTTGAAAAAGTATTCATACCCCTTGAAATGTTCCACATTTTCTCATGTTACAACCCAAAACATAAATGTATCTTATTGGGATTTTATGTGATAGACCAACACAAAGTGGCACATAATTGTGAAGTGAAAAAAAATGATAAAGTGAACAAAAATGATAAATGGTTTTCAAAATTTTTTACAAACAAATATCTGAAAAGTGTGGTGTGCATTTGTATTCAGCTCCCTTTACTTTGATACCCCTAACTAAAATCTAGTGGAACCAATTGTCTTCAGAAGTCGCCTAATTAGTAAATAGAGTCCCCCTGTGTGTAATGTAATCTCAGTATAAATATAGCTGTTCTGTGAAGCCCTCAGAGGTTTGTTAGAGAACATTAGTGAACAAACAGCATCATGAAGGCCAAGGAACACACCAGACAGGTCAGGGATAAAGTTGTGGAGAAGTGTAAAGCAGGGTTAGGTTATAAAAAAAACATCCCAAGTTTTGAACATCTCACAGAGCACTGTTCAATCCATCATCCGAAAATGGAAAGAGTATGGCACAGCTGCAAACCTACCAAGACTTGGCCATCCACCTAAACTGACAGGCCGGGCAAGGGGAGCATTCATCAGAGAAGCAGCCAAGAGGCCCATGGGAACTCTGGAGGAGCTGCAGAGATCCACAGCTCAGGTGGGAGAATCTGTCCACAGGACAACTATTAGTCGTGCACTCCACAAATCTGGCCTTTATGGAAGTGTGGCAAGAAGAAAGCCATTGTTGATATAAAGCCATAAGAAGTCGCGTTTGCAGTTTGTGAGAAGCCATATGGGGGACACAGCAAACATGTGGAAGAAGGGGCTCTGGTCAGAGGAGACCAAAATTGAACTTTTTGGCCTAAAAGGATAACGCTATGTGTGGTAGAAAACTAACACTGCACATCACCCTGAACACACCATCCCCACCGTGAAACATGGTGGTGGCAGCATCATGTTGGGATGTTTTCCTCAGCAGGCACAGGGAGCTGGTCAGAGTTGATGGGAAGATAGATGGAGCCAAATACAGGGCGATCTTGGAAGAAAACCCTGTTTTTTCAAGGCACTGTATGTTCCCACTGACATCAATGATCTTTTTAGCTATCTATAAGGGGGTAATTCTTCCCAATGACCACAAGTGTAAGGAGCATTCTTCCCTCTGACCATCACACTAACGTATCTTGAGTTGTAGATATAGTCATTTTTAGCAAGGGTTCCCTGAGACCTGAAAGTTAGTTCAAGGGTTCCTTTGTTTCGAAAAGGTTGAGAAAGGTTGCTCTAGACCACTTGTGTCAAACACAAGAACCACACTGTGAATCCAGCCCGCCAGGCCTCTTCATGTGGCCCTCACACCTCTCCTGCAGCTGTGGCGCCCTCCTTGTCTGCATCCTTACCTTACCTCAATAGTCAGCAGCAGAGAGGAGGACAAAACTCCTCATACAGATCTTACACCTCTTGTGCAGCTGCAGCACCCCCTCCCCTCTGGCTCCCCTGGTCTCAGCATTCAGCAGACTCCAGCAGCTGACTTCAGCCCTCCCCTGGTCCTCCTGCAGACCCTGCACTTTCTGCTTCCCAGCTTCTTCCCAGCAGCACAAGATTAAAGGGGGGGGGGGTGTCACCTTATGTAAGGAAGGATAGGGAGGCTCTTGACATCTAATATAAGGGTGCCCTGGACATCTGCTGTTCAAACCTCCTTTTTAGACTTGCATCATCTGCTACAGGATTGTGCGTGGGCTCTGTGCCACTCCGCACCTACCCTTCACAGCTTAGATATTAAGTTAAGTCCCCAGTCACACCGCTCCAACTTTGAAATTACACGGCTTCCAGAGAAGTCGCACGATTTCAAAGTCGGATGTCATTTCAACTCAAGGTACGACTTGCAAGACACAGATGTCTATGCCATTCGCACCTGAAGTAGTGCATGCACTACCGGAAAAATCAGTGCGACTCTGACCAAGTCGGAATCGCACTGATGTGACCTCTTTAATTGCGGACTTGCCATGCGGTCAATCACAACCAGTGAGGGAATGAGGAGAAAGCGGGGGGGGGGGGGGGGGCAGAGCCAAGCTGTGCTCTGTGTGTGAATGGACAAGCCTGCATCAGGTGCCCCCATGGCAAGAGGCTTGTAATTGGGGGCACTCGGCAAGGAGGAGGAGCCAGGACCACCAGTGGGGGACCCAAAAGAGGATCGGGGCTGCTCTGTGTAAAACCATACAGATCTATGGGTCAGTGTCATTTCTGGAGGGTAGAAATCCTACTTCTTGCAATGTGCATGACAACATTGAACTTCTAAAATGGAAACATAGCATGTGATTTGAATGAGCTGTCGTTTGAAATGTTGGCAGATGGCATTATTAAAAACTAGGACAACCAAATTTTCCGTGGTTCCAGTGAATGGTCGAAGGAATTTCTGCAGTTCTAAGACCTGTTTAAACCATTCCCTACCCTATCAAAAAACGAAAAAAAAGTGTTTGCCTTTTTCTACACTTTAACCCCTTATCTAGTGCTGTGTGTTCTTCAATGGCAGATCAGCAGCCCTTTACCCGGAGCTGAATACGAACGCCACTGGATAAATAGCTGTTGGCTGGCCGATCTGTCTGGTGATCACTGTGCTCCTAGCAGATACTGTATCCAGCCAACCCGAGGGGCTGAGTACCAGGGGCGGACTGACCATTTGGAAACTCGGGCACTGCCTGCGGGCCCGGGGTCAGTAGGGGGCCCCATGAGATGCCCCTGGTACCTTTTTCATAGGCTTTTGTGAGTTTGGGCAAGGACACAGAGGCCCCATGATCCCCTATTGCCCGGGAGCCCCATGAGTTGTCAGTCCACCCTGCTGAGTACCATGTGATCGTTGTGATTGGTCATCACAGCAATCACATGGTATTGTTTACAGTGCTGATCCCCTCTTCCCCTTACAACAGGGAAGAAGAGAGTTTGAGTATTTGTGAATGGGGACAACTGCAGATCCATTCATTTTGTTTCAGTGACATGGCGATCTCTTTCATGCCCCTCCTCTCCTACACATGCTGGCTCCAATGCTATCTATATGTGACCTGTATATTAACCCTTTCACCTCCATTATCTCGCATATCTGAACATTAAACCTTTCACCTCCATCCTTCCACTATGTATGCCCTGTATGTTAATGTATCTAGTGCACCATTCTTCAGTTCCATGTTTAACCCCCTCAGTGCCAGCATATTTCCTCATTTCCAAAAATTGCGGCATAAAATAAAATCATCTTGGGGTGTCCACTTAAAAAAAAGAACGGTAATTTCGGGGGTTCTTGTGTTTTTCAAAATTTTTGGTCAAGTAAAAAATAAAAAGCCCAGTGTTTAGTAAATACCAATGTAGCGCCCTCCTAGTTTAGGCAAATTAGTTTCTTGGCTCTGCTATTAGAAGTGGAGATATACAGTGCTCAGCGTAAATGAGTACACCCCTTTTGAAAAGTTAGATTTTAATCAATATTTCAATGAACTCAAGAACAGTTTCCAAAATGTTGAGAAAACTGAGTTTATAGAACATTTGTTTCTCTCATTACATGAAAGTAAGGTTAATAATATAACTTGGATCACAAAATCTTCAGTTTTACTCAAATTAGTTGATGCAAAAATGAATCCACCCCACAACAAAAACCAGTCCATCTAGTATTTTGTATGACCTCCATGATTTGTAAGGACAGGACAAGTCTTCTAGGCATGGAATGAGCAAGTTGGCGACATATTGCAAAATTGATCTCTTTCATTCTATAAGAACGACCTCTTTCAGAGCCTGGATGCTGGATGGAGAGTGATGCTCAGCTTGTCTCTTCAGAATTCCCCATAGGTGTTGGATTGGGTTCAGACCAGGAGAGATCAGAAATGCAACAGTGTCCTTAGGTGGGTGTTTTGGATCATTGTCCTGCTGGAAAAGTGCATGACGACCAAGAGTGATGGGAGCATCTTCTCTTTCAATATAGAGCAGTACATCTGTGAATTCATGATATCATCAATGAAATGCACTACCCAACACCAGCAGCACTTAAGCAGCCCCACAGAAGGACACCGCCACCACCATGTTTCACGGTAGGCACCATGCATTTTTCTTTGTACTCCTCACCTTTGCGACACCATACAGTTTTGAAGCCATCAGTTCCAAAAACATTTATCTTGGTCTCATCACTCCAGAGTACAGAGTCCCTGTAGTCTTCTTCTTTTTCAGCATGGGCCCTGGCAAATTCTAGGTGGGCTTTTTGTGCATAGGCTTTAGGAGATACTTCCTTCGTGAACGACACCCATGCATGCCATTCCTCTGCAGTGTACGTCGTATTGTGTCACGGGAAACAATCACCCCAGTTTGGCTTTCTACTTCTTTAGCTAACTGCAATGAACTTGCATGGTGATTTTCTTCAACCCTTCTCATCACGCTCCTATTGAGGTGTTAACTTCTGTGGACAACCTGGACGTCTCTGCGAGATGGTTGCAGTTCCATCTTTGTTAAGTTTTTGTACCACTCTTGCTACAGTATTCTGACTGATAAGTAAAGCTTTGCTGATCTTCTTCTAGCCTTCACCTTTCTTGTGTAAAGAAATTTTCTTTCTCAGTCCTTGTGACGTTTCTCTTCCATGTGGTGCCATTGCTGACATAATGAAATGGGAGCGGTTTTCTTTGTTCAGTAATGCCCTTTTATAATCAACTGTCTGCTGGACACCTATTTAATGAATAATTAGACTCACCTGTAGCTCAATTCTTGTTAATTAGGATTTTGTTGTCTAAAATTTAGCTTTGCTTCTAAGACTTTCATTGGGGTGTATTTATTTTTGCAACATGGTCTTGAATGAATTTGTTAGGAAAAATAATTTTTTGTGTGTGCAAATGAACAAATCTTGTTTGCAATAAATGGCTGGCATTTGTGGGAGTATTTTGTGGTATAGTGTCCCATAGAAAGTGTTCATTCTGAAAGGAAAGTAAAAGGTTTGCCTACTCTGAGTTGTGCAGCTGCAGACTGGCCTGTCTCCCCCTGTCTGTACATAATCTTCAGCCAATCCCTGGTCGGGAAGAAAATGGCCAGCAGGGGGCTGAAAGTGGTATACACAGTGGGGCAAAAAAGTATTTAGTCAGCCACCAATTGTACAAGTTCTCCCACTTAAAAAGATGAGAGAGGCCTGTAATTGGCATCATAGGTAGACCTCAACTATGAGAGACAAAATGAGAAAAAAAATCCAGACAATCACATTGGCTGATTTGGAAAGAATTTATTTGCAAATTATGGTGGAAAATAAGTATTTGGTCACCTACAAACAAGCAAGATTTCTGGCTCTCACAGACCTGTACCTTCTTCTTTAAGAGGCTCCTCTGTCCTGCACTCATTACCTGTATCAATGGCACCTGTTTGAACTTGTTATCAGTATAAAAGACACCTGTCCACAACCTCAAACAGTCACACTCCAAACTCCACTATGGTGAAGACCGAAGAGCTGTCGAAGGACACCAGAAACAAAATTGTAGACCTGCACCAGGCTGGGAAGACTGAATCTGCAATAGGCAAGCAGCTTGGTGTGAACAAATCAACTGTGGGAGCAATAATTAGAAAATGGAAGACATACAAGACCACTGATAATCTCCCTCGATCTGGGGTTCCACGCAAGATCTCACCCCGTGGGTCATAATGATCACAAGAACGGTGAGCAAAAATCCCAGAACCACACGGGGGGACCTACTGAATGACCTGCAGAGAGCTGGGACCAACGTAACAAAGGCTACCATCAGTAACACACTACACCGCCAGGGACTCAGATCCTGCAGTGCCAGACGTGTCCCCCTGCTTAAGCCAGTACATGTCCGGGCCCGTCTGAAGTTTGCTAGAGAGCATTTGGATGATCCAGAAGAGGATTGGGAGAATGTCATATGGTCAGATGAAACCAAAATAGAACTGTTTGGTAGAAACACAACTCGTCGTGTTTGGAGGAGAGAGAATACTGAGTTGCATCCAAAGAACATCATACCTACTGTGAAGCATGGGGGTGGCAACATAATGCTTTGGGGTTGTTTCTCCACAAAGGGACCAGGACGACTGATCCATGTACAGGACAGAATGAATGGGGCCATGTATCGTGAGATTTTGAGTGCAAACCTCCTTCCATCAGCAAGGGCACTGAAGATGAAACGTGGCTGGGTCTTCCAACATGACAATGATCTCAAACAACGAAGGAGTGGCTTCGTAAGAAGCATTTCATGGTCCTGGAGTGGCCTAGCCAGTCTCCAGATCTCAACCCCATAGAAAACCTTTGGAGGGAGTTGAAAGTCCGTGTTGCCCAGCAACACCCCCAAAACATCACTGCTCTAGAGGAGATCTGCATGGAGGAATGGGCCAACATACCAGCAACAGTGTGTGCCAACCTTGTGAAGACTTACAGGAAACGTTTGACCTCTGTCATTGCCAACAAAGGATATATAACAAAGTATTGAGATGAACTTTTCATATTCACCAAATACTTATTTTCCACCATAATTTGCAAATAAATTCTTTCCAAATCAGTCAATGTGATTGTTTGGATTTTTTTTTCTCATTTTGTCTCTCATAGTTGAGGTCTACCTATGATGCCAATTACAGGCCTCTCTCATCTTTTTAAGTGGGAGAACTTGTACAATTGGTGGCTGACTAAATACTTTTTGCCCCACTTTATGTGTGAGAGCAGATAGTAGCAGGATCTTTCACTGGCTGGAGACTGACCCAGCCTGGAAGTGCTGTTAAAGTGTTCCTAAACCCCGGACCCTGCATTCACTATATCCGCTCCCCCCTGACCCTGCATTCATACATTCACTATATCTGCTCCCCCCGGACCCTGCATTCACTATATCCGGTCTCCCCAGACCCTGCATTCACTATATCCGGTCTCCTGTGACCCTGCATTCACTATATCCAGTCTCCTCGGACCCCGCATTCACTATATCTGGTCTCCCCGGACCCTGCATTCACTATATCTGCTCTCCCTGGACCCCGCATTCACTATATCCAGTCTCCCCGAACCCTGCATTCACTATATCCGCTCTCCCTGGACCCTGTATTCACTATATCTGGTCTCCCAGGACCCTGCATTCGTTAAATCTGGTCTCCCCGGACCCTGCATTCACTATAACTGGTCTCCACGGACCCTACATTCTCTATATATGCTCTCCCAGGACCCTGCATGCACTATATCCACTCCCCCCTGACCCTGCATTCATACATTCACTATATCTGCTCCCCCCAACCCTGCATTCACTATATCTGGTCTCCTCGGACCCTGCCTTCACTATATCCGGTCTCCCCGGACCCTGCATTCACTATATCCGCTCCCCCCGGACCCTGCATTCACTATATCCGCTCCCCCCTGACCCTGCATTCATACATTCACTATATCTGCTCCCCCCAACCCTGCATTCACTATATCTGGTCTCCTCGGATCCTGCATTCACTATATCCGGTCTCCCCGGACCCTGCATTCACTATATCCGGTCTCCTCGGACCCTGCATTCACTATATCCGGTCTCCGAGAACCCCCCTGCATTCACTATATCCGCTCTCCCCGGAACCTGCATTCACTATATCTGGTCTCCCAGGACCCTGCATTCACTAAATCTGGTCTCCCCGGACCATGCATTCACTATAACTGGTCTCCACGGATCCTTCATTCTCTATATACGCTCTCCCAAGACCCTGCAATCACTATATCTGGTCTCCCCGGACCCTGCATTCACTATATCCGCTCTCCCCGGTCTCTGCATTCACTATATCCGCTCTCCCCGGTCCCTGCATTCACTATATCTGCTCTACCAGGACCCTGCATTCACTATATCTGCTCTCCCCGGTCCCTGCATTCACTACATTCGCTCTCCCAGGACCCTGCATTCACTATATCTGCTCTCCCCAGACCATGCATTCACTATATCCGTTCTCCCAGGACCCTGAATTCACTATATCCACTCTCCCAGGACCCTGAATTCACTATATCCGGTCCCCCAGGACCCTGCATTCACTATATCCGCTCTCCCCGGTCCCTAAATTCACTATATCTGCTCTCCCAGGACCCTGCATTCATTATATCTGGTCTCCCCGGACCCTGCATTCAACTATATTCGGTTTCCCCAGACCCTGCATTCACTATATCCGCTCTCCCAGGACCTTGCATTCATTATATCCGGTCTCCCCGGACCCCGCATTCACTATATCTGGTCTCCCCGGACCCCGCATTCACTATATCCGGTCTCCCCGGACCCTGCATTCACTATATCTGGTCTCCCCGGACCCTTCATTCACTATATCCGGTCTCCCCGGACCCTGCATTCACTATATCTAGTCTCCCCGGACCCTGCATTTACTATATCTGGTCTCCCCGGACCCTGCATTCACTATATCCGGTCTCCCCGGACCCTGCATTCACTATATCCGGTCTCCCCGGACCCTGCATTCACTATATTCGGTAGTACTGCTAATCTCATTTTGTTACCTGTATAAAAGACACCTGTCCACAGGAGCAATCAAACAATCAGATTCCAAACTCTCCACCATGGCAAAGACCAAAGAGCTGTCCAAGAATGTCAGGGACAAGACCTACACAAAGCTGGACTGGGCTACCAAATTATTGGCAAGCAGCTTGGTGAGGAAGTGCTTTAGCACGAAACACGTCAAAGGGGCCATTACGCCGTGACGTCTTGCCGCTGGTACCTATCATAGGTCTGGCGGCCATCTTTTTTAAATTAAATGGTCAGTATACCAATTTTTGTACACTTTTACTGTTTACTGTTTTTAACCCTTACCACGTGGATTAATAAATTGAATTTTTAAATATACTACACTATGGGCCATTTTTTGGTTGGCTCCCTGGTGAGCTAACGTTCACTTTCCAGAGCCCAGCATTTGACGATACAGGAGCCGAATCACTTGTGTGCCAACCCAGAGGAGGGAGCTGTTCCAGTGTTAGCTGACAAGCGTCTTGCCCATCCATTAAGGAGGCCTCTGCCTGGATTCCTATCCGCACACACCTAGGGAGACGTCTCTGTAGCTGCCTACCATCCAGAAGGCGCAGTTTCCGTTAAGACGGCCCAACTCATCTGTGACGGGTGCGGCGTCAGACTCTAGCCCTTCTCACCAAACTCGGGACCGAAGGACTAGCCAATCTAAAACCGCGCTGTCATATGTGTAACAATGCCACACCCAGCTGCACCCTGCACAACGATTTTCCAGCTAATTGGACCACAATCGATGTACCGGCAGCCTGAATGAGCTAGTTACTGGGGTCAGGTTAATTACGCACTTAACCCTTCACACTGCCACCACCTCCTTTTTAAACAGAGAAAGCAGAAACTCAGCAATACACTAGGATGATTGGTTAACCGTCAGTATCCCGCTATCTCTACAGACCGGTTATACAGAGGGTTAAATACTCATAGTAGCGTTCTTCAGCGGCAGGGACTCATAAGTTACATTCAAGAGCTATAGAAACAGTTCAACACTTTCAGAAAGGAAGATTTATTACTAAAAGGTTAAAGGGGTGCAGAAGAAATATTTACAGAAAGATGTAACCAATATATATATATATATATATTATTCAGAGCATAACAGCCCAGCAAATAGATAACAGAAAGGAGTTTAAAGGGTTAAAGTACTTGCCAGTCAGCCTTGGTTTTAAGCAGCTTCAAGTCTCATGACCAAAAGGATGCGTTGATCTCCCACTGGTAGTTTCGATATTAAGGCAGGCAGATCTTCTTTTCTCTTTCTCTGTGAGCTGTTGCACACAGAAAATCCCCACTTCTCTGACTACACCCAAAACATAACAGCTTCTTTTTCTACACAAAATCAACTGGTATCTTCACTACCTTATTTGACAAGAGGATGGTTTAAACAGCTACACTGAACGCATTCCTGAGGGAGGGGGTGGAATGAGGGGATACAGAAGACTTCTTAATACAGTGAGAGCCTGTGCCTGGCTCTTGTATGCACGATACTACACCTCCCCCCCCCTCAGGTGATGGCATATGAGTTTAAGAGCAAGACCAAAATGTAGAAGTTTGGGGTAAAATGGAGAACCGCACCTCTCCCTGTGGGCATGATTGTGACATCATCCATCCCATTTCGAGAGGGGGACCTCTGGTCTTACTGATTACATGCGTATTTAAAGATACATATCTGGTGAGTGCGTATTTTTACTATTTACCGACACACCACTGGAATGTGAAGTCACCATCAACTCCTGTATCAAGCACCTTATCACAAACTGTCACCAATTTTATACATAATTTTATTATTATTTTATCTTACTAGAGAATATTTTTAGCGCTACACTTTTACACTTAGAAGGTGACAACAGTTGGTGCAATCATTCGCAAATAGAAGAAACACAAAACAGCTGTCAGTCTTCCTAGGTCTGGTGCACCATGCAAGATCTCACCTCGTGGCGTGTCAATGATCATGAGAACAGTGAGGAATCATCCCAGAACTACACGTGAGGATCTTGTCAATGATCTCCAGGCAGCTGGGACCACAGTCACCAAGAAAACAATTGGTAACACACTACGCCAACAAGGATTGAAATCCTGCAGTGCCCGCAAGGTCCCATTTTTCATGATGCGGTACGGAAATGGCACAGAAACCGGTGCGAACTCCACAGCTCATTAGTGTGAACCAGGGCTGAGTTTTTTATAGATATTGGCAGGTTGCTGAATGATTTTGCTTGTTGTCTGCAGTCTATCCTTAACCAGTTGCCCTCCAGAGGATTTCTTGAGCAATGAGCAGTTTTTGCCTCTCAGGTAAGTTCCCGCTGACATCATTGATCTTTTAACCACTTGCCCTCCTGAGGATTCCCCCCCTTCCTGACCAGGCCATTTTTACGATAAGGCGCTGTGTTACTTTAACCTCCCTAGCGGTCTGATTATGTCCATATTTCTGTGCTCAAAGCGGTACATTTTTTTACATGGAAATATCTATTTTTTTTATTGTAGGCCTGTAATTTTTAGGAATAACTCACTGAAATCTGTCCGAACAAGAGTCTAGTAAACATCCCGGGTATGATAAAATTTGAAACACGAAATCATAAATTATAATTTAATAAATAATCATAAATAATAATAATATAATAATAAATTTAATTCAATAATATAATCAAACCAAAAACACTGAAATGTGAAATATAGCGCCAAGTTCGCACATCGCTGAGCAAAGTCTCAGAATCGTTTTCAGTGTCTGATGAGGAATTTCCCCCACAAATCATTATCACTCAATTCTGCAAGTGGTTCTGATTTACTATCGCTGTTCTCTAGCCGGTCTAAAACCGCTTTTCACCTAAAGGGACACTTTTTGGACGCCATGGACATTTCTCAGTTTCCAGGCAAAAAGAACAGTAAAAATGCAGGCAGGGCGCAGGACAAAGCACTCGGGACAAAATGTATGTGAAATGGTTTGATACAGGAATGTTATACTATGTGATTTTAGTGAATTTAGTGAATGTCACTTTTTGCCATTTTCAAATTTCCCGCCAGTTCCGTCCCCCGTATGTCCCGACGTCGCAGGGAACAGAACCCGGAAGACAGATGCCGGCATCGGCCAGAGGACATTGCCGGGGACACTGCAGGGGGGACATCGCGGGGGCGCAGGACAAGGTAAGTGATCGAGGGATCCCGGAGCAACGCCGCATGGTATTCCCGAGTGTAGCTCGGGGTTACCGCTTGTGGTGCTGAAACTTTACCCCGAGCTACACTCGGGAATACCGCCAGGGGGGTTAACTGACAATTGTGCGGTCAGGCAATGCTGCACTCAAATGATATCTACGTCCTTTTTATCCCACGAATTGAGCTTTCTTTCAGTGGTAATTGATTGCCTGTGCGTTTTTTTATTTTTTGCGCAATAAACAAAAAAAGACCAACAATTTTGAGAAATATTTTTGACTTTTTGCTATTAAACATGTCCGGTAAAAAAAATCTAATTTCTCCATAAATTTCGGCCAACATGTATTCTGCTCCATGTCTTTGCTAAAAAAAAATCCCAATACGTGTATATTAATTGGTTTACGTGAAAGTTATAGCGTTTACAAATGGCGGTATATATTTCGGGATTTTTTTTTTCTACTGATAATGGCGGCGACCAGCGACTTTTAGCAGGACTGCGGCAGACATTCTGACACTGGGAGGGAACTAACTAATAAAAAGCACTGACACTGTACTAATGGCACTGGGCAGGAAGGGGTAAACAAGAGGGGCGATCAAAGGGTTAACTGTGTGCTGTTTCACTACTTGGGCTGGGTGTGTGCTTTGCTATGTAAGCACACTGCTTTGTATGGCTCTGCTATGTAGTGTGCAGGATCTGACAGGGGAGACATCTGTGTTTTTTTATACACAGGTCTCTCCCCCGTCGGAGATACTCGGCGATCACCGGGTGCAGGCGAGGAATCACTAGCCGGGACCCAGTGATTGACAGCTGAGGCTGCCAAGGGCGGCGCGGGTAGGGCATGCATGCGCCCCCTACCCAGAACTAAACGTATTTATATGTGATTTGGCGCACCCGTGCCGCCCTGTCGCAGTATTCCTGCTATAGGGCAGCACGGAACCAGTTAAAGTGTTACTAAACCCTCAACAGTAAAATCAGTCTGTATATGCAGTAAAGCATGCTTGTTATATACACTGTGGATTGTGTAAAAATGCTGTTTGATCCTCATTGCTCTGTTCCTCCCCTTTTTTCAAGCGACCACCTCTTATCTCCTGATAAGATAGGCTGAAACATAGGCAGTTGCACATGCTCAGTTTGGTATGTATTGCTAGAGAGGTTTTTTTTTTTTTTCTTGGGAGAGTGCGTGTGATCAGCACAGGGCCAGTCAGCACTGTCCAGATAGAGGGTCAGGGGTCCTGCATCTTCCTAGAGCAGAAAGAAAACTCCTCCTACAAGCTTTAACCAGTGATCTGCTGGACACTGATAGAAGTCACAAGACTGCTCCAACTGCTGATGAGAAAAGGTATTTAGAAGTTTATATTTACTAAAATAATTAAATTTCCAAGTTCTGTGTACTGTGGGAGACCAGATATAGTGAATGCAGGGTCCAGGGAGACCGGATATAGTGAATGCAGAGTCCGGGGAGACCGGATATAGTGAATTCAGGGTCCGGGGAGACCGGATATAGTGAATGCAGGGTCCGGGGAGACCGGATATAGTGAATGCAGGGTCTGGGGAGACCGGATATAGTGAATGCAGGGTCCTGGGAGAGCTGATATAGTGAATGCAGGGTCCAGGGAGGCCGGATATAGTGAATGCAGAGTCTGGGGAGACCGGATATAGTGAATGCAGGGTCCGGGGAGAGCTGATATAGTGAATGCGGGGTCTGGGGGGAGAGCGGATATAGTGAATGCAGGGTCTGGGGGGAGCAGATATAGTGAATGCAGGGTCCGTGGAGACCGGATATAGTGAATGCAGGGTCCGGGGAGAGTGCATATAGTGAATGCAGGGTCCGGGGAGAGCGGATATAGTAAATGCAGGGTCCTGGGAGAGCTGATATAGTGAATGCAGGGTCCAGGGAGGCCGGATATAGTGAATGCAGAGTCTGGGGAGACCGGATATAGTGAATGCAGGGTCCTGGGAGAGCTGATATAGTGAATGCGGGGTCTGGGGGGAGAGCGGATATAGTGAATGCAGGGTCTGGGGGGAGCAGATATAGTGAATGCAGGGTCTGGGGAGAGCGGATATAGTGAATGCAGGGTCCGTGGAGACCGGATATAGTGAATGCAGGGTCCGGGGAGAGTGCATATAGTGAATGCAGGGTCCGGGGAGAGCGGATATAGTAAATGCAGGGTCCTGGGAGAGCTGATATAGTGAATGCAGGGTCCAGGGAGGCCGGATATAGTGAATGCAGAGTCTGGGGAGACCGGATATAGTGAATGCAGGGTCCTGGGAGAGCTGATATAGTGAATGCGGGGTCTGGGGGGAGAGCGGATATAGTGAATGCAGGGTCTGGGGGGAGCAGATATAGTGAATGCAGGGTCTGGGGAGAGCGGATATAGTGAATGCAGGGTCCGTGGAGACCGGATATAGTGAATGCAGGGTCCGGGGAGAGTGCATATAGTGAATGCAGGGTCCGGGGAGAGCGGATATAGTGAATGCGGGGTCCGGGGAGAGCGGATATAGTGAATGCAGGGTCCGTGGAGAGTGGATATAGTGAATGCAGGGTCGGGGAAGACCGGATATAGTGGATGCAGGGTCCGGGGAGAGCGGATATAGTGAACGCAGGGTCCGGGGAGACCGGATATAGTGAATGCAAGGTCCGGGGAGAGCGGATATAGTGAATGCAGGGTCCGGGGAGAGCAGATATAGTGAATGCAGGGTCTGGGGATACTGGATATAGTGAATGCAGGGTCCGGGGAGACCGGATATAGTGAATGCAGGGTCCAGGGTTTAGTAACACTTTAATACATCGCAGGCCATGGTGCTTTGTGATCCCCCTTGTAGCTTCATTATGAAATCTTTTATACAGATGTTAATTTTCCATATTGCTGGTAACACAAAGAAAATGTATAACTCAACAGGTATCGCTCAGCGCAAAGAAGAAACCATCTTATTTTCCAACACGGGTCATAAATATCCAGCGGTATTTTTTTTTTTATCTGTTTGTTACTAGATATGAGGTTCTCCATTACATTTCCGTGTAATTGGTAGTATCCATCACTTCCCGGGGAATCAAGCCTATGTACGACAGGAGTTCCGTTTCCAGGGCATGCATTTTCCGTACTGTGAAAATAACGTGTACATGGTGGTGTTCAATTACCCTGGCAGTCTATTACCATGTCATTACTCTTATCGCTGGTATTACACGGCAGACGTGCCAACTTACAGCACCGCGAACGGCCAACGCACTTCCTTGGCAGGCAGACCGTGATTTATTGTTTCAATGAAATCTCAGTTCGGAAAGGTTGTGACCTGCCATTACGTGTCTGTGCGACTTCAGGGTAAAATCTATTCCCTTTACATCATAAAGAGAGAATTTCGTGGCCTCTCTGGGATCATCATAAAAGTCATTAAAAAAAAACAAAACAAAAAAAAAGGACATAAGGAAACGAACATTGATTATGGAAATGCAGAAGTCACTAAAAGTTATAACAGTTTTCAGTCAATTTTTGTTTCTTTAGATGTAAACCAAAATCACTGAAATGTCACATAAGGATCAAAGGCCCGTTCACACTATAGCAGCGCAGTCCAGATGCGTTTCCACATGTGCATTTTTGATGTGTTTTTGACAGGTTCCGCTACATTTTTGATGCTTCTGGTGCATTTTTGATGTGTTCCAGTTCATTTTTGATGCGTTTCAGTTCATTTTTGATGCATTCCGTTCATTGTTGATGCTTTCCGGTGCATTTTTGACACGTTCCAGTTCATTTTTAATGCGTTACAGTTCATTTTTTATGCTTTCCAGTTAATTTGTGATGCGTTCCAGTTAATTTTTTGATGCGTTAGTTCATTTTTGATGCGTTACAGTTCATTTTTTATGCTTTCCGGTGCATTTTTTATGCGTTCCAGTTAATTTTTGATGCTTTCTGGTGCATTTTTGATGCGTTCCAGTTAATTTTTTATGCTTTCCAGTGCATTTTTTATGCGTTTCAGTTCCTTTTTGATGCTTTCTGGTGAATTTTTGATGCGTTCCAGTTCATTTTTTATGCGTTCCAGTTCATTTTCAATGCTTTCTGGTGCATTTTTGATGCGTTCCAGTTCATTTTTGATGCGTTCCAGTTCATTTTCAATGCTTTCTGGTGCATTTTTGACACGTTCCAGTTCATTTTTGATGCGTTCCATTTAAATTTTGATGCTTTCCAGTTCATTTGTGATGCTTTCCTGTGAAGTTTTTACGCGTTCCAGTTCATTTTTGATGCTTTCCAGTGCATTTTTGACGTGTTCCAGTTAATTTTTATGCTTTCCACTGCCTTTTTGCCGCGTTCCATTTAAATTTTGATGCTTTCCAGTTCATTTTTGATGCTTTCCGGTGCATTTTTGATGCGTTCCAGTTTATTTTTGATGCTTTCCAGTGCATTTTTGACGCATTCCAGTTCATTTTTGATGCTTTCCAGTGCATTTTTGACACGTTCCAGTTCATTTTTGACGCGTTCCAGTTCATTTTTGATGCTTTCCAGTGCGTTTTTGATGCGTTCCAGTTCATTTTTTGATGCTTTCCGGTGCATTTTTGACACGTTCCAGTTCATTTTTGACACGTTCCAGTTCATTTTTGATGCGTTCCAGTTCATTTTTGATGCTTTCCAGTGCATTTTTGAAGCGTTCCAGTTCATTTTTTATGCGTTCCAGTTCATTTTTGACGCGTTCCAGTTCATTTTTGATGCTTTCCAGTGCATTTTTGAAGCGTTCCAGTTAATTTTCGATGCTTTCTGGTGCATTTTTGACACGTTCCAGTTCATTTTTGATGCGTTCCATTTAAATTTTGATGCTTTTCAGTTCATTTGTGATGCTTTCCTGTGAAGTTTTTACGCGTTCCAGTTCATTTTTGATGCTTTCCAGTGCATTTTGATGCTTTCCAGTTCATTTTTGATGCTTTCCGGTGCATTTTTGATGCATTCCAGTTTATTTTTGATGCTTTCCAGTGCATTTTTGACGCGTTCCAGTTAATTTTTGATGCTTTCCAGTGCATTTTTGACGCGTTCCAGTTCATTTTCGATTCTTTCCAGTGCATTTTTGACACGTTCCAGTTCATTTTTGACGTGTTCCAGTTCATTTTTGATGCTTTCCAGTGCGTTTTTGACGCGTTCCAGTTCATTTTTTGATGCTTTCCGGTGCATTTTTGACGCGTTCCAGTTCATTTTTGACACGTTCCAGTTCATTTTTGATGCGTTCCAGTTCATTTTTGATGCTTTCCAGTGCATTTTTTAAGCGTTCCAGTTCATTTTTTATGCGTTCCAGTTCAATTTTGACGCATTCCAGTTCATTTTTGATGCTTTCCAGTGCATTTTTGAAGCGTTCCAGTTCATTTTTGATGCTTTCCAGTGCATTTTGTATGCGTTTTAGTTCATTTTTCAAGTGTTCCAATTCATTTTTGATGCTTTCCAGTGCATTTTTGATGCATTCCAGTTCATTTTCGATTCTTTCCGGTGCATTTTTGACATATTCCAGTTCACTTTTGATGCGTCCCAGTTCATTTTTGACGCATTACAGTTCATTTTTATGCATTCCAGTTCATTTTTTACGTGTTCCAGTTCATTTTTGATGCTTTCCAGTGCACTTTTGACACGTTCCAGTTCATTTTTGTTGCTTTCCGGTTCATTTTTGATTCTTTCCGTGGGAATTTTTGACGCATTCCAGTTCATTTTTGATGCTTTCCCGTGCATTTTTGGCGTGTTCCAGTTCATTTTTCCCCCCTCTATTTTTCTTCACTATAAATAGGGACATGTGCATTTTTTATGTGTTTTGGTGTGTTCCAGTGCATTTTTTATGCGTTTCGGTGTGTTCCAGTGCATTTTTGATGTGTTTTACCACATTCCAGTACAGTATGCAGCCTGTTCTACTGTTTTTTCTGCAACCGGAAAGCACTGGAGATGCAAGCACTGATGTGAACTTTGACATAGACAACCTTATCACCTACTTTCTGTGCATTTTGGATGCAGAAAGAAAGCAACTGAAAACGCATGTAGTGTGAACTGGCCCTGCACATCACTCTGAACACACCATCCCCACCGTGAAACATGGTGGTGGCAGCATCATGTTGTGGGGATGCTTTTCTTCAGCAGGGACAGGGAAGCTGGTCAGAGTTGATGGATGGTGCCAAATACAGGGCAATCTTAGAAGAAAACCCTTAGGACTAGTTCACACTAGATGCAGTTCAGTGCGCTTTTTTTTCTGCATCAAAAATGCATGCGCAGTGTTTTCCATGTATTCCAATGGCCCTGGTTTACACCAGTGCAGTCAGTTCCAGTGCAGAAATATAAGTAGAACAGGCTGCATTGTTCCTGCACCGAACTGTACCAAGACATATCAAAAACGAATAATAACACACATGTCCGTATTTAAATTGAAGAAAGGGGGAAAAAGGAACTGGAACACATAAAAAATGCACCGGATCATGTCAAAAACGTATCAAAAACGCAGCCCGTACAGGGGTACTGCGGATGGCCATCCACCGCGTGAAAATGCGAAGATGTGAATGTGTCCAATAGGAAATCATGTTAAATGGACTGTTGTGCATTTCTGCAAAACGCAACAAAAACCGCATAGATGTAAACCTAGACTAAGGGAGGGCTATAGCCGCTGTCAGTTTTTAGCTATACTGTACGTTAAATAGGAACAAGTGATATTTACAAAAAAACAACTTTTTTTCTGCTTGTCAGGTTGCTTTAACTGGCATCATATGCAGAGGGATGCGCATCTTTTTCATTTGCAGATGAATGAGTTGGTCAGTGTGGAAAAAAGAAATTGTGTGTCAGATGGTCCGTGTTTTGCAAGCAGCAGATACTACAGATTCTGTATTTTGTCAGTCAGAAATTGCTGGCAAACAGGATGTATTACATACAATATGCCCTGTGTACTTCAACTAAGCTTTCAGGATATGTGTAGTATGCCCACTCTGAGAAAACAAGATATACTAAAACCCTGAGGTACAGTGCCTTGAAAAAGGCCATGTGGGGGCACAGCAAACATGTGGAAGAAGGGGCTCTGGGCAGATGAGATCAAAATTCAACTTTTTTGGCCTAAAAGCAAAACACTATGTGTGGCGGAAAACTAACACTGCACATCACTCTGAACACACCATCCCCACCGTGAAACATGGTGGTGGCAGCATCATGTTGTGGGGATGCTTTTCTTCAGCAGGGACAGGGAAGCTGGTCAGAGTTGATGGATGGTGCCAAATACAGGGCAATCTTAGAAGAAAACCTGTTATAGTCTCCTAGATTGTAAGCTCCAAGGAGCAGGGCTGTTAAGGATCCGCCAGGTGGTGCCTCTGGCAGCACACTGGACAGGAATACCCACAGCGTGGAGTCTAAGTCCTGGTCTGCATGTTCACCAGGGCCCCTGATGGTGGGGATGGACTTGAAGCAGACCAGGACCAGGTCACGACCTCCGAGCAATCCCGCCCATGGCAGAGGGATGGATACAGGAGGAGAGCCAGATGTGAGGAGGCCGGCAGGCCCAGGCAGGATGGATGGATGGATGGATCGTAGTCAAACTAGCCAGTTGTCACCGAGGTACAGAATCGGCAGGCAAAGGATAGTCAGGTCACACGCAGGGTCAGTATAGGAATGGTCAGTCCGCAGAGAGGTCAAACAAGCCGGGGGTCAGGACAGGAGAAGGCAGCGTAGTCAGAGCAATCCGGGTCAAAAGCAGGAGAAGGCAGCGTAGTCAGGGCAATCCAGGTCAAAATAACTCACTCACAGGGGTACAGGAACTCAGGTAACTGGATAGACCTTGCGGTGATTTGTGACAGCGCAGGGCATCTTTAAATACCGCGCCCTGCGCTGTAATTGGCCGCCCAGCATGTACTCGCGGCGCCTACTGCGCATGCGCGAGTCTCCCTCAGCCGCGGCTGGCCGGGACCTAGTGCCCGTATCTCGGCGCGAGCCGCCAAGACTGCGCATGCGCCGGACGAGACGCCGCGGCGGACCCTGACAAGGGCCCTCCTATCCCTCTTCTATTGAACTGTATTGTTACTGTACTGTCTCCCTCCATAATGTAATGCGCTGAGCAAACTGTCGGCGCTATATAAGTCCTGTATAATAATAATAGTCTGCAAAAGACTTGAGACCGGGGTGGAGGTTCACCTTCCAGCAGGACAACGACCCGAAACATCCAGCCAGAGCTACAATGGAACGGTTTAGATCAAAGCATATTCATGTGTTAGAATGGCCCAGTCACAGTCCAGACCTAAATCTAACTGAGGATCTGTGACAAGACTTGAAAATTGCTGTTCCCAGATGCTCTCCATCCAATCTGACAGAGCTTGAGCGATTCTGCAAAGAAGAATGGCCAGAAATGTCCCTCTCTAGATGTGCAAAGCTGGTAGAGACACCACCAAAAAGACTTGCAGCTGGAATTGCAGAGAAAGGTGGTCCTACAAAGTATTGACTCCGGGGGGGCTGAATACAAATGCCACCACACTTTTCACAGATTTATTTGTACAAAATTTTGAAAACCATTTATAATTTTCCTTCCACTTCACAGTTATGATCCACTTTGTGTTGGTCTATCACATCCAATCCCAATAAATACATTTACAGTTTTGGTTGTAAATTGACAAAATGTGGAACATTTCAAGGGGTATGAATACTTTTTCAAGGCACTGTATCTCTTTGTATTCCAGCCAAAATATACAAATTACCCTCCTGCGCCGAGGGTGCTCACATCCGGTGACTCCTGCACTGACCATTTCACAAGAAAAAAGAAATGGTGTTTTAGTATGGGTTACCTCAGGGGTCTCCAAACTATGGCCCTCCAGCTGTTGAAGTACTACAAGTCCCATCCTGCCTCCGGGAGTCTTGCTGTGGCTGTCAGAGTCTTGCAAGGCCTCTTGGGACTTGCAGTTCCTCAAAACCTGGCGGGCCATAGTTTGGAGACCACTGGGTTACCTGAACTGTGTCTGAGATGGCACCCAGGATACATAGATATGGGCTTAGTGGCTGTGTAAGTTCCGACAAGGACAAGGGTTAATGACTTGCCCCCCTCCCATGGCAGCACTCAGGTTAGGCAAACCTATTTATTGCAATGAAGTTTGTATGCAGCTCCTGTTATTTTAGTTAACCCTTTCCCTTCTGGTCTGGGATTCTATATCTAGTGTTAGCTCAGGGCTCAGTAACCAGCAAAGACTAAGGTCAGGTTAGGCATCTTGCTGCCTAAAGGTAGTTAGAGATCTGGTTGCACGGCAGATTAGAAGCTACTAGGGACTAAGAAACAGAGTAGATAGGCTGACACTGAGTTCCAGTGTCACGCCACAGTTTCTGCAGGTGAGAAGCTATATTCCAGGCTGGTTGGACAACAGTTGGAGGATCTCCCCATCATTACTGATTCTGTCTTCAGGTCTTTGACACAGACTAATGCCACATCGTGATCATCCTCAGGAGCGCCTGCAACTGGACTTTGCTGTAACATTTATCTGGAGGTATCTCTATTAATAACTACATACTGGGGTATATGTGCACAATGCCACCAGAACGCCTGTTGGGCCCTTTGATATAACATGCTTGTACATTGGATATATTATGTACTATTATTAACATTTTATTATTTAAAGCTTGTATTATTCCCATTCCTATACAAGACTCCACCTACCCTGTATAAGGGGATTGGCCAGATGGGCAGGATTCACAGGTCACTCTCTGTAAGGAGGGGGACAAAGTATAGGGGAATATACAGTAGTAACTCCTCTCAAAAACAACATAAACGCTTATATTTCTATCCCAACAGATTTATTTATAATACTTTATTGGGGGTTGGGTGGGGAGATTTTTTTAAAAGGTCAAGTTTGTTTAGAAGCTGTTAACATATGATTGCACTTAAAATTAGAAATATGTTTCCAATTGTAAAGATTTTAGAAAAGTTTTAGATTTGTTAGATTCTGTGGTGGCAAGCGGACTCTGAACACGGGGAATGGTGGAGTCCAGCCGGGCTTCCTCTCTGATCGATGAAAAGTTAATATAATTACTGAATTTCACAGTTCACTTGGAACAAAAAGCTCTGAATGTCAGTACTTTGTGCTAATCCCTCAGAGAACTGCCAGTACCGGGATGCCAGAGAACTGAATGCAGGAAGAAAATATTCAAAAATAGAAAGAGGACAGAAGTTGTATTGTGTTAGAGTGGCTCTCTATTGGGGGAAGTAATGCTGTAGTGTACTTGTAGATACCATACAGCGCCAGCTGTCAGTGACGTCACTAGGGTTGGTGTCACCCGATATGGTAAAACATGGTGTCCCCCATCAGTACAGATCCCCTTCCCTCGGTACAGACCCCCCCTCAATCAGCATAGATCCCCCCTCCTCAGTACAACCCCCCCTCCCACAGTATAGACTCCCCTTCCTCAGTATAGACCCCCTTCCCTCAGTATAGACCCCCTTCCCTCACTACAGACCATCTTTCCTCAGTACAGAGCCCTGTCCACTAAGTACAGACCCCCCCTTCCTTAGTACAGCCCCCATTCCTCAGTACAGACCCCCCTCCACTAGGTACAGACCCCCTTCCCTCAGTACAGACCTTTCTCCCTCAGTATAGACCCCCCCCTTCCTCAGTACAGACCCCTTCACTCAGTATAGGCCCCCCTTCCTCAGTATATTCCCCCCTCCCTCAGTATAGACCCCCTCTTCCTCAGTACAGTCCTCCCTCAGTACAGTCCCCCCTCAACTAGGTACAGACCCCCTTCGCTCAGTACAGACCCTTCTCCCTCAGTATAGACCTCCCTTCCTCAGTACAGACCCCCTTCCCTCAGTACAGAACCCCCCTCCCTCAGTATAGACCCCCCTTCATCAGTACAGACCCCCTCCCTCAGTATAGACCCCCCTTCCTCAGTTCAGACCAACTTCCCTCAGTACAGACCCTCCCCTCCAGTAAGTACAGACCCCCTCCAGAAGGTACAGACCACCTTCCCTTAATATAGACCCCCCTTCCTCAGTATAGACCCCCCTCCCTCAGTACAGACCCCCCTCCTTCAGTACAAACCGTCCTCCACTAGATACAGACCCCCTTCCCTCAGTACAGACCCTTCTCCCTCAGTATAGACCCCCCTTCCTCAGTACAGACCCTCCTCACTCAGCATAGACCCCCACTTCCTCAGTACAGACCCTCTCCCTTAGTATAGACCCCCATTTCTCAGTACAGACACCCCTCACTCAGCATAGACCCCGCCTTCCTCAGTACAGACCCCCTCCACTAGGTACAGACCCCCTTCCCTAAGTACAGACCCCCTTCCCTCAGTACAGACCTTTCTCCCTCAGTATAGACCCCCCCCTTCCTCAGTACAGACCCCTTCACTCAGTATAGGCCCCCCTTCCTCAGTATATTCCCCCCTCCCTCAGTATAGACCCCCTCTTCCTCAGTACAGTCCTCCCTCCCTCAGTACAGTCCCCCCTCAACTAGGTACAGACCCCCTTCCCTCAGTACAGACCCTTCTCCCTCAGTATAGACCTCCCTTCCTCAGTACAGACCCCCTTCCCTCAGTACAGAACCCCCCTCCCTCAGTATAGACCCCCCTTCATCAGTACAGACCCCCTCCCTCAGTATAGACCCCCCTTCCTCAGTTCAGACCAACTTCCCTCAGTACAGACCCTCCCCTCCAGTAAGTACAGACCCCCTCCAGAAGGTACAGACCACCTTCCCTTAATATAGACCCCCCTTCCTCAGTATAGACCCCCCTCCCTCAGTACAGACCCCCCTCCTTCAGTACAAACCCTCCTCCACTAGATACAGACCCCCTTCCCTCAGTACAGACCCTTCTCCCTCAGTATAGACCCCCCTTCCTCAGTACAGGCCCTCCTCACTCAGCATAGACCCCCACTTCCTCAGTACAGACCCCCTCCCTTAGTATAGACCCCCCTTCCTCAGTACAGACACCCCTCACTCAGCATAGACCCGCCCTTCCTTAATACAGACCCCCCCCACTAAGTACAGACCCCCTTCCCACAGTACAGACCCTTCTCCCTCAGTATAGACCCCCCTTCCTCAGTATAGACCCCCTTTCCTCAGTTCAGACCCCCTTCCCTCAGTACAGCCCCCCCTCCAGTAAGTACAGTAACACTTCTTTCTGGCAACTCAATCATGCAGCTAATTTTTGTTTGTCTTTTGTGCTCCTTAAAAGCAACCACACCCTCTTTTTCCAGAGCAGCCTGTATTTCTCCTGAGGTTAGGGTTTTTCTTTGTATGCCGAACAATTCTTCTGGCATTTGTGGCTGCAATCTTTCTTGCTCTATCTGACCTTGGCTTGGTATCAACAGATTCCTGAATGTTCCACTTCTTAACCCCTCGCCTACAGGGCACTTATACCCCCTTCCTGCCCAGACCAATTTCCAGCTTTCAGGGCTGTTGTACTTTGAATGACAATTGCGCGGTCATGCAACACTGTACCCATATGAAATTATTTTCATTTTTTTGAGATAGATAGAGCTTTATTTTGGTGGTATTTAATCACCTCTGGGATTTTTATATTTTCTTAAGCAAACCGAAAAACACTGAAAATGTTGAAAAAAAGAGTTTTTCCTTAGTTTTTGTTATAAAATTATGTAAATAAGTGATTTTTCTCCTTCATTGATGTGGACTAATGAGGTTGCAGTAATGGGTACTGATAGGCTGCACTGATGGACACTGATAGGTGGCACTTATGGGCACTGTTGAGGAGGTACTGGTAGGTGGCACTGATGGGCATTGACAGGCATCACTGATGGGCACTGAAAGGCAGCACTCATATATGGCACTGATAGGTGGCACTGATAGGCGGAACTGACTGGCACTGATAGGCGGCACTAACTGGCACTGATAGGTGGCACTGACTGGCACTGTTAGGCAGCACTGATAGGCAGCACTGACGGGCACTGATAGGTGGCACTGACGCACACTGATAGGCGGCACTGACTGGCACTGATAGGCGGCACAGATTGGCAGCACTGATAGGTGGCACTGACTGGCACTGATGGGTGACACTGAAAGGCAGCTCAGATGGGCACTGATATGTGGCATTGATGTGGCACTGATGGGCACTGGCAGGTGGCATGAATGAGCACTGACAGCTGGCACTGATGGACACTGACAGGTGGCACTGCTGGGGCTACACATATCATCAAGGCACACTGGTCATCAGTGCCCTCATGATCAGTGTAGATGTCCCCTCTGAGGGATGCCGATTACCGGCTCTCCTCTCCTCTGTCAACGTGACAGCTTGTGAGGAGAGAAATGCCGGTACCTGCCATTTCCCTATGGGTGATTGGACACAGCTGATCACATGACCGAGCCACCATCTTCGGCTCTTTCCGTTGATCAGTGATCCGCTGTGTCTGAGGGACACAGCGCACCGCTGATCACCGCACTGCACGCTCCCGGAGCCGCGCATGCGCGGTTAGAATGGGACAACCTCATATGACATCCTCCCAGAACGAGAGAACCACCTTGCGCCCGTCATTGTACTATATGGCGGGCGGGAGGTGGTTAATAAGTGACTGAACGGTACTGACTGGCATATTCAAGATTTGGATATCTATTATATCTTTTTTGACAGGCTAAGTGCTGCTGCTAGATGGTGACAGAAAAATTCAGATTCTGAGGTCAGCTGATGGGGGAAGAGCACCAGTGCAGCGGTGGAGTGTGTACTCAAGTAAGGAAGCACTGAACACCAATAGCAAAAAAAAAAAAAACACCAAAACTGCTCATCCCTAATGGGAGACTGGGGAGAGGGTCACGCATTTCCCCATATCCCCAAAAAAACCCAACAAAACACTTTGGGCTTTAAGCTCTGGGGCTCTTGCAGCAAATGCAAAAGTGTGAAATTGCTGCAAAGATATCAGCAAGAACTTCTTCCCAATCCGATACTTCTTATTTTTTTTTTGTTGTCATTTACTGCAGAGTCATCCTAATTATTTAACCCCCCTGGCGGTATTCCCGAGTGTAGCTCGGGGTAAAGTTTCAGCACCACAAGTGGTAACCCCGAGCTACACTCAGGAATACACTGCAGCGTTGCTCTGGGATCTCTTCTTCACTTACCTTGTCCTGCCCTCCCCCTGCAGTGTCCCCGGCAATGTCCTCCGGCCGATGCCGGCATCTGTCTTCCGGGTTCCGTTCCCTGCGACATCGGGACGTACTGGGGGTGGAACTGGCGGGAAATTTAAAAATGTGAAAAAGTGACATTCACTTAATTCACTAAAATCACATAGTATAACATTCCTGTATCAAACCATTTCACATACATTTTGTCCCGAGTGCTTTGTCCTGCATTTTTACTGTTCTTTCTGCCTGGAAACTGAGAAACGTCCATGGCGTCCAAAAAGCGTCCCTTTAGGTCAAAAGGGGTTTTAGCGTCCCTTTTAGGTCTAAAGTGGTGGACTGGCTAGAGAACAGCGATAGTAAATTAGAACCACTTCCAGAATTGAATGATAATGATGCGTGGAGGAAATTCCTCATCAGACACTGAAAACGATTTTGCGACTTTGCTCAGTGATGTGCGAACTTGGCGTTCTATTTCAAATTTCTGTGTTTTTGGTTGATTAAATTTTTTAATTAAATTTATTATTATATTATTATTTTTTATGATTATTTATTAAATTATAATTTATGATTTCGTGTTTCAAATTGTAACATACCCGGGATGTTTGCTGGACTCTTGTTCGGACAGATTTCAGTGAGTTATTCCTAAAAATTACAGGCCTACAATAAAAAAAATACATATTTCCATGCAAAAAGATGTACCACTTTGAGCACAGAAATATGGACATAATCAGACCGCTAGGGAGCAGGGATGGACTGACCATTGGGGAACTTGGGCACTGCCCGAGGGCCCGGGGTCAGTAGGGGACCCCATGAGATGTCCCTGGTACCTTTCATAGGCTTTTTTTGGGTGTGATTTGAGTTTGGGCGAGGACACAGGGCCCCATGATCCCCTATTGCCCCGGGGCTCCATGAGTTGTCAGTCCGCCCCTGCTAGGGAGGCTATGCTCTGGGGCTCTGGCAGCAAATGCAAAAGTGTGAAAGTGCTGCAAAGATATCAGCAAGAACTTCTTCCCAATCCGATACTTCTTATTTTTTTTAGTTGTCGTTTAGTGCAGAGTCATCCTAATTATTTAATATACGTCTTCAGCATCTCCTAAGGATGCCTAGGACTCAGTACATTTACATGCAGACTCATTCATTCACTCTAAGCACACAATGAACAAAAATTTAGGTTTCTCTTCTCTGGCAATTATTATTATGAAAAATAAGCAGGGTATGTCTGCTTTACAAATTTAAATCGCTTCAAATTTGCTTCATTTTTTTTTTTTACTTATCTATTTATTAGGTTATCGCTCATCGAGCTGAACAGCAGAGGAGGAGATGGATAAGAAGGTTTGGATGATGAGTGCAGCAGACATAAAAGTCAATCATGGCCAAGGCTCTCATGTGCAATACTCCTCTCTCCTGGTTGGAGTGTAATAAGCTATAATTATCAATCAGGATGAGTGTCTTCCCACTTACCAGACTCTTTTTAAGTGTCCAGGAGAATGAAAGCAGTGAAGAAATTGACAGACGTTCTGTAAGAAATTATTTGCGCTCTGTGCTCCCAAAGAGACATACTACCCAAGGAGGAGTTTTATATACAGTATACTGTCCCTTACCTGTTCAGAATTGGCAGCTGCTTTAACCATTTCAATACCGTGCAATTTTACACCTTCCTGCCCAGGCCATTTTTCACGTTTCAGCGCTCTCACACTTTGAATGACAATTGCGCGGTCATACAACACTGTACCCAAACTAAAATTTTATCATTTTCTTCACACAACTAGAGCTTTCTTTTGGTGGTATTTAATCACCGCTGGGGTTTTTATTTTTTGCTAAATTAACAAAAAAAGACCAAAAATTTTGAAAAAAAAACACGTTTTTCTTTGTTTCTGTTATAAAAGTTTACAAATAAATAATTGTTCTTCATAAATTTAGGCCGAGATGTATTCTGCTACATGTCTTTGGTGAAAATAACCCAAATTAGGATGTATTATTTAGTTTGTAGGAAAGTTATAGAGTTCACAAACTATGGGATAGATCTGAATATTGATCAATCCTGAAGTACTGACGGCCAATCTAATTTCTTGAGGTCCAAGAAAGTCAGAATAGTACAGATATCCCCAAATGACCCCTTTTTGCAGAGTAGACAGTCCGACGTACTTCATAAGAGGAATGGCGAGTTTTTTGAAGTTTTATTTTTTTTGTCATAATTTTTCGGAAAATGAAAAAATTAAAAAATCTATTTTCACTATTTTTTTTACATACTGTCACCAGTGCAGTACAGTGTCATAATATAACTGGCATGGCGGTGAACAGGGACACTGACTGGTGACAGTATGAAAAAATATATATATATATTTTTTATTTTTTTTTATTTTTTTTATTATTTTTAATTTTTTATTAAATTTTTTTTATTTTTTTTTTAGATTTTTTTTTCATATGGTACTATGACCAAAGTAGTACAATGTTACCATAGTAACATTGTACTACTTTGGGGAAGTGATCAGTATTTTTTTTTTTTTTTACACAATTTGCTTATAGCAAAGAATTACTTTGCTATAAGCAAGCATTTACCTGAATGAAATCGATTCATTCAGCTTTTTTTTTTTTTTTTTTGTGCTTAGCTGTGATTTGGTCACAGCTAATCACATGACATGTGCATGTGATTAGCTGTGACCATTCACAGCTAGGCACTAGTATACAATGGATGGCATGAATGAAGCCATCCATTGTATACAACTCTCATGTGACCTGCTGTGATTGGTCACAGCAGGTCACATGGTACCAGCAATGGGGGCCGGTACTCGGATCTGTCATCGACCGTGTCCGAGGTACGCGGCCGGTGACAGATCGCGCTGCTGCGCCGCTCTGCATTAGCGCAAACTGCGCATGTGCGAGAGCACGCCAAATGGCGTGCACCCGGAATACAGCAGCACATTTGAAGCCGTCAAACGGCCATTGGCCGGGCGGCTAATGGTTAATACCTACGAAAATAGGTAATTTATACAGCATTATCAGTCAACCTGTCCAAACGTTATCTTTCAGTTACATAGTAACAGTTATGCCCCGTATACACGATAAGAAAATCGTCCGAAAACTTTAGTGGAACCTCTGATTGAACGATTTTCTCTTCGTTGATGAGTGGGATGTTTTAACCGATAACAATATTGCGAACGAAAACATCCGGTTGAACAACAGTGAAAATTTTTGTGGTTTCGCATACGAACTAACGATTTTCTATGCGGTGGTATGACGGTCGTACGAAAAAAATCTATCAAGCGCTATCATGCATGAGCGGAAACAGAAGATGACCCGGATGTTTATGTCCAAGGAATCTCCGTAAACACGAACAAAAAATCCAAATGTTAAAAGTAGATTGGCCTAATGAGATAATGAAACCAGAATTCTGCAGATTATATTTTATGTATCACTATTTATGTATATAGGTCATGTAATAAACCAGGGCTTGAAAAAGCCGCTCGCCCACTCGCAGATGCGAGGAGAAATTCTTTACGAGCAGCGAACACAGATGATGGAGCGACTGCGCTCCAAGCCTCATTGTGAAGCCGAGTTCCGGTTTCCAACTTCCGGTTTCCGGCCTCTTCGGCACCGCCGCTGAGGGGACAGGTGCAGGAGAGGTCCACTGCACTCTCATTGACATGAAAAAGTATTGCGGTTACAACAATGTATCTATTTGTATCCATTTAGGATACAGATGTTTTTATTCGGATACAAATAGATACATTGTTGCAACCACAATACTTCTTCTCCTTCTTCTTCTCCATCTCTTCTCCTTCTCCTTCTCCATCTCTTCTCCTTCTCCTTCTCCTCCTCCTCCTCCTTCTCCTCCTTCTTCTCTTCTCCTCCTTCTCCTCCTTCTCCTTCTCCTCCTCCTCCTTCTCCTCCTCCTCTTTCTCTTTCTCCTCCTCCTCTTTCTCCTTCTCCTCCTCCTCCTTCTCCTTCTCCTCCTCCTCCTCCTTCTCCTCCTCCTTCTCCTCCTTCTTTTTCTTCTGATTTGCCCATCATTGCCAGGAAAATCGGCCGATCGGCAAAATCGGCCGATTCTTTTCCAACTTTACCGATAAAAAAAATAATTTACCGCTGCTTAGTAAACGGTGTTTGATCTCTTACTGTAATCTCGATGTTTTCTAGTGTTCACAGCGTTTATAGATCGCTTCTCTCCTCATTCGGAGAAGCAATCTACACTGCTTCATAAAAAGGCATTCAGAGGAGAACTGTCTCCTCTGAGAATGCCAAAGAACCGAGCAGCGGTCATTTACCGCTGCATGATAAAAGGACACCTTAGTCTGGCTGAAAAAAGACAAAAGTCCATCCAGTTCAACCATTAAAAAAAAAGAAAGTTATATTTCCTACATCCACAGTTGATCCAGAGGAAGGCAAAAAAACCAGCAAAGCATGATCCAATTTGCTCCTGCTTGGAAAAAAATTCCTTCCTGATCCCCCGAGAGGCAATCGGATATTCCCTGGATCAACTTTACCTATAAATGTTATATCCAGTTATATTCTGTGTAGCTAAGAAAGAATCCACTGAGCTGGCCAGAACCAACTCTTGAGGGAGTCTACTATAGGTGGAATGTGTTGTGCTGAGCCATCATACTGGGCAAAGTAACAGGGTCACCTATCCAGGGCCAGGACAAGGGGTGGGTAAGAGGGGCGGCTGCCCTGGGCACAATAGTTTACTGTAAGGATGGGGGCACCTTCCCACTGTTACAAGGCTGATAGGAGTAGTGACAGCGGCAGAGATTTTGACAAGCGAGTGACTGCTGGGCATAGGTTCCTCTAAGCTTGCCCATCATGAACGGGTTGGGTGCAGTTTGGCATCTTTGACCTGGGTGCTAGATGACCTTGCCCTGGCACTGCACTTAGCTCTCCCGTAGTAGCAAATACTCAAGTTCCTTAGCTCTCCTGCTGCTCTGTTCAGCCTCAGATGAAGGAGGATAAAAATCCCTATCTCATTATCATTCATGCTGGGATCTATCAGTTTTTTTTTTCGTTCAACTTGCTGGTTGAACGAAAAACTGTGTGTGTGTGTGTACCCAGCTTTACCCAATCGTCCACGCCCGTGGCAGAAGACTCTCCCCCCACAAATCAGTGGTGGACTGTCTCTTGGTGTCCTCATATCCAAAGCAGAGCTACAGACCCTGCTCTGTTCTTGATGACGTCAGGACCCTAGACCAATAGAACGTGGAGGTGCAGAAGCTACAAGGCACAGACCCACTGGAAGTGGCCATTTTTTATTTGCCTAGGGTTGGGCTTTAAAGCTTTAGTAAACTGTGGCCTTTTTTTCAAGACAAAAAGGTGTAATGTGCTAGAATGCATCGCATAATAGAACATTATCAAGTTCTTACCTCAGGGGTGTCAAACTGGCGGCCCTCCAGCTGTTGCGGAACTACAAGTCCCATCATGCCTCTACCTTTGGGAGTCATGCTTGTAACTGTCAATCTTGCAATGCCTTATGGGACTTGTAGTTTGGCAACAGCTGGAGGGCCGCCAGTTTGATGCCCGTGAAACCTTAAAACGAAGCCCTCCAGAGGTACGCTGTCACAGCTGCAGAGGCTTCCATCTTCACCCGGTCTTCCTTCCGGGTGCACATGCTCTGGCCATCTGACTGGCTGAGTCACGATGACGTCACTCCAGCGCATGCGTGTGGGAGCTCTGAAGGGAAGGCACAGGTATGCAATCCCTGCAGAGTGCATGCACCGGTGACGTCACCGGATGCATGCAGTGTGAATGCCTCCAAAACCGTGCAAGTTTAGGCGATATCTGTCGGTACGGTACAGTTAAAAAGAGACCTTACTTCCACTTTAACCATTTTTCCTCCAGAGGATTTACCCCACTTCCTGACCAGGCCATTTTTTTGCGATATGGCGCTGCGTTCCTTTAACTGACAATTGCGTGGTCATGCAATGATGTACATAAATTAAATTTATGTAATTTTTTCCCACACAAATAGAGATTTCTATTGGTGGTATTTGATCATCTCTGCGTTTTTTTATTTTTTGCATTATAAACAAAAAAAAAGTCAATTTTGAAATTAAAAAAAACAATATTTGTTTGCTATAAAACATGTCCAATAAAAAAATTTGAAAAAATAAAATTTCTACATATATTTAGGCCAAAATATATTCTGATTCATGTCTGTGCTAAAAAAAATCCCAATAAGTGTATATTTATTGGTTTGTGTGAACGTTATAGCGGCTACATTCGATGGTATATATATATATATTGGAATTTATGCAGCTATGCAGCTATGCTGGTAATGCCGGTGATCAGTGACTTATTGTGGGACTGTGATAGTGTGGCGAGCAATCTGGCGCTGGCTGGGAGGTACACTGACAATAATGATACTAATGTGGTGATTTAATTGTTTTAATGGAAAGTTATAGCATCTACAAATGGCGGAATATATACTGGAAAATTTCTCTTTCTTTCTTTCTTTCTTTCTTTCTTTCTTTCTTTCTTTCTTTCTTTCTTTCTTTCTTTCTTTCTTTCCTTCTTTCTCTCTCTCTTTTTCTCTCTCTTTTTCTCTCTTTTTTCTCTCTCTTTTTCTCTCTCTTTCTCTCTCTCTTTCTTTCTCTCTCTCTTTCTTTCTTTCTATGGCGGCGTTCAGCAACTTTTAGCAGGACTGTGGTGAGCATTCTGACACTGGGTGGGAACTGACTAACGGCCACTGACATCTCCAGTGACACTACTACAGTGATCAGTGCAGGGGCGGACTGACCATTCAAGCACTCGGGCACTGCCGAGGGCCCAGGGTCAGTAGGGGGCCCCATGAGATGCCCCTAGTACCTTTCATAGGCTTTTTTGGGTGTGGTTTGAGTGTGGGTGAGGGCACAGGGGCCCCTTGATCCCCTATTGCCCGGGGGCTCCAGGAGTTCTCAGTCCACCCCTGGATTAGTGCCAAAAAAACACCCTGACATTGTACTAATGGCAATGGGCAGGAAGGGTTTAAAATCTGGGTTGATTAAAGGGTTAACAGTGTGCTGTGTGTGTTATACTAGGGAGACATGCTGCTTTGTAGCTCTCTGCTGTGCAGAGAGGGAGAAAGCAGCATGTCCATGCTGACAGGAGAGAGATGTATGTTGTTTAACACACAGATCTCTCCTCTCTCAGCTTTGGCGTTGATCACCGAGTGCCGTCCGAGAATCGCCAGCCGGGACCCTGTGACTGACATGTGCTGCAAGCAATTATACCGCAGGTAGGTTGGCGCGTGCGCCCCCTGCCTGGAACTTCCAGCAGAGCTAGTGTACCAGTCAACAGTAAATAGCTTCAAACATGCTTGGGAAAAGCATAGATCTATACTCAGACAAAATAGTTAACAAAAAAAAACAAACACCTCCCTCCCAAAACAAACAAACAAACAAACCAAAAAAAACGGGAAGACTTGATGGACCACTTGGGCACCCTGTAGCCATACTTCTGCTATAGGGCGCTTGGCAAGTGGTTTTTAATGTAGTATGTTATTAATTCTTCTGTTAAAATTTTTTTTATCCTCTTGAGTATGCTTTAACAAAGGCAATATCTGGTGAGTGCACACCTGAGTGGGGGTGCACGGTGGGCACTGCAAAAGGTTTTCTACATCTTAAAGTTTTTCGCCACATGAAGTTATTTCATCACTGGACTTTAATTTTTTCTTTTATTATTTTTCATCATGGGACTTTTTTAATTTAGTTTTTTTATTATTACATATAATTTCCATGTCATGGGACTATTCTGAGATATCACATTGTGTTACATTTATTAATTTATATATTTTTTATTTATTTATTCACTTATTTATCTTTTGTTACAGATACTGTATAATGGTGAAGATAATGAATGATATATAATCTATGAGTGATAATTGGAGATTTATCAGTAATGTTTTGATGATAACACTGTGAGGTGTATGAGCTGCTCGTATTCACTAAATAGGGGTGATACTTAAATTGTTTGATTTTTAAAGCATGGTATAGTGGCAGCAATAAGCTTTCATAATTGTTTGTTTTTTTGGATGTCATTTTTTTGCATTAGGCGCGATATAGTGACATTTGGATACGTTTTTCAAGGTGGTCACTTATAGAGTAAAAAAAAGTTTTGTCTAGAATAGAGTTCCTCCTTAGTAATTCCAGTCTTGAGAAAAGAAAAAGAATAACTAGTTATTATTATTATTATACAGGATTTATATAGCGCCAACAGTTTGCTCAGCACTTTACAATATAACGGAAGACAATACAGCAACAATACAGTTCAATAAAAGAGGATTAGGAGGGCCCTGATCCTTGGAGCTTACACTCTAGGAGGGAGGGGCTAGTGGTACAAAAGGTAGTAACTGTGGGGGATGGACTGGTTGGAAGAGTAGAAGATTCCAGTATTAGCTGAGGGCAGGATAGGTTAGAACAAGACAAGTTTAGATTAAAAGGCTAAATGGTTAGCCCTTCTGCCTGGCAGTACTAGGGTCACTGGTTTGAATACCAGCCATGGAACCTCCTGCCTGGAGTTTGCATGTTCTCCCTGTGCCTTCGTGGGTTTCCTCTGGTTTCCTCCCACACTCCAAAGACATGCTGGTAGGTTATTTTGCTTCTGTCTAAATTGTCCCTAGTATGTGTATGTATGAATGTGAGTTAGGGATCTTATATTGTACACCCCTTGAGGGTTAGGGACTGATGTGAATGTACAATATATATGTATAATGTATGAGTGATAATTGGAGATTTATCAGTAATGTTTTGATGATAACACTGTGAGGTGTATGCGCCGCTTGTTTTCACTAAATAGGGGTGATACTTAATTTTTTTGATTTTTAAAGCATAGTATAGTGGCAGCAATAAGCTTTCCTAATTGTTTGTTTTTTTGGATGTCCATTTTTTTGCATTAGGCGCGATATAGTGACATTTGGATACGTTTTTCAAGGTGGTCACTTATAGAGTAAAAAAAAGTTTTGTCTAGAATAGAGTTCCTCCTTAGTAATTCCAGTCTTGAGAAAAGAAAAAGAATAACTAGTTATTATTATTATTATACAGGATTTATATGGCGCCAACAGTTTGCTCAGCACTTTACAATATAACGGGAGACAATACAGCAACAATCAGTTCAATACAAGAGGGATAGGAGGGCCCTGATCCTGGGAGCTTACAATCTAGGAGGGAGGGGCTAGTGGTACAAAAGGTAGTAACTGTGGGGGATGGACTGGTTGGAAGAGTAGAAGATTCCAGTATTAGCTGAGGGCAGGATAGGTTAGAACAAGACAAGTTTAGATTAAAAGGCTAAATGGTTAGCACTTCCGCCTGGCAGCACTGGGATCACTGGTTTGAATCCCAACCACGGCACCTCCTGCCTGGAGTTTGCATGTTCTCCCTGTGCCTGCGTGGGTTTCCTCTGGGTACTCTCTGGTTTCCTCCCACACTCCAAAGTCATGCTGGTAGGTTATTTTGCTCCTGTCTAAATTGGCCCTAGTATGTGTATGCAGGGGCGGACTGACAACTCATGGGGACCCCGGGCAATAGGGGATCATGGGGCCCCTGTGTCTTTGCCCAAACTCAAAAAAGCCTATGAAAAAGGTACCAGGGGCATCTCATGGGGCCCCCTACTGACCCCGGGCCCTCGGGCAGTGCCCTAGTTTCCAAATGGTCAGTCCGCCCCTGTGTGTATGTATGAATGTGAGTTAGGGACCTTAGATTGTGCGCCCCTTGAGGGTTAGGGACTGATGTGAATATACAATATATATGTAAAGCGCTGCGAAAATTGACGGCGCTATATAAGTACCTGAAATAAATAAAAGGCAAGGTACTTTTAATTTCTAAAGTCAATGACGAGGAGTAACATCCAGCCAGAGTGGCGCCGCTGTCTTCTAGTGAAATGGCATGTGGGATATAGGTGCCACAGGTGACAGCTGCGCCTACGTGAGACATAGCTGTAGGTTCAGCAGCTATATCATTACACAGATTTTATGATGCAGCTGCCCATGATCATCTGTATATATCCTGTGCTACAGAAATAGTCCTGGTATTTGGTATCATTCCTCCCAGCACTAGCTATAGCTGTGTAATCGGATGACCAGATCACCGCAGACCACAATTACCTGACTACGCAGAATCTGGGCGTTATTACTGATATCATTTCAATATTTTCTGGAGATGCAAAGCGGCTTCAATCCCCAACACAACACTGGGGAGCGCCGAAGAAAGGAAAACAGCAGGCAAAGCACAGGACCCAGCCGTGATTATCCAATGTGCTAAACGCTGTGTACCCGGACGTGCTTTTGTTTTTGGAAGTACTACTTTAAAAAAATGAATAAATAAATGGTAGCTGTACCCTTTAGGTGTTCACCCTTTGTTGAGAATCTGTCATTTGGATGTTTAAAAGAAACAAAGAAAAGTTGCAGCAGAAATAGGCCCAGTGGTCCATCAAGTCTTCCTGTCTTTTTTATTTGTTTGTTTGTTTTGGGAGGGGGTGTTTGTTTTTTTCCTTTTGTTTGTTTTTTTTTAACTATTTTTTCTGAGTATAGATCTATGCTTGTCTCAAGCATGTTTGAAGCTATTTACTGCTGACTGGCTCAAAACCTTTTCTGGACGTTTATTCCAAGCATCAACTACTCTTTCAGTAAAATAATACTTTCTGAGAATAGTTTTGAACTTTCCTCCAGTTTATTTTTATTTATTTATTACAGGTATTTATATAGCGCTGTCAATTTACATATATATTGTACATTCACATCAGTCCCTAACCCTCAACAGGCGTACAATCTAAGGTCCCTAACTCACATTCATACATACACATACTAGGGACAATCTAGACAGGAGACAATTCAACTAACAGCATACCTTTGGACTGTGGGAGGAAACTGGAGTACCCAGAGGAAACCAACGCAGGCACAGGGAGAACATGCAAACTCCAGGCAGGTGGTGCCATGGTTGGGATTTGAGCCAGTGACCCCAATACTGCCAGGCGGAAGTGCTAACCATTTAGCCACTGTGCTGCCCTTAGATGGAGGTCATGTCCCCGCATTCTTGATTTTAGTTTCATGTTGAAAATCCTGCCCTCCTGAACCTAATTCACCGCCTTGATGTATTTAAAGGTTTCAGTCATGTCTCCCCTTTCCCTTCTTTCCTCCAGACTGTACATGTTAAGTTCCTGAAGTCACTCTTGATATGTTTTATCCCCCAGACCTTTCACCATTTTTTTTTACCCATCTCTGGACTCGTTCTATCTTATCAATATCTTATTGTAAGTGAGTATTCTAAATGAGGTCTGACTAAAGATCTATATAGGAGAATCAGGACCTCCTTCCCCCTGCCGGTGACCCCTCTAGTGATATAAAGATCTATATAGAGGAATCGGGACCTCCTTCCCCCTGCCGGTGACCCCTCTAGTGATATAAAGATCTGTATAGGGGAATCGGGACCTCCTTCCCCCTGCCGGTGACCCCTCTAGTGATATAAAGATCTGTATAGAGGAATCGGGACCTCCTTCCCCCTGCCGGTGACCCCTCTAGTGATATAAAGATCTATATAGGGGAATCGGGACCTCCTTCCCCCTGCCGGTGACCCCTCTAGTGATATAAAGATCTATATAGGGGAATCGGGACCTCCTTCCCCCTGCCGGTGACCCCTCTAGTGATATAAAGGTCTATATAGGGGAATCGGGACCTCCTTCCCCCTGCCGGTGACCCCTCTAGTGATATAAAGATCTATATAGGAGAATCGGGACCTCCTTCCCCCTGCCGGTGACCCCTCTAGTGATATAAAGATCTATATAGGGGAATAGAGACCTCCTTCCTCCTGCCGGTGACCCCTCTAGTGATATAAAGATCTATATAGGGGAATCGGGACCTCCTTCCTCCTGCCGGTGACCCCTCTAGTGATATAAAGATCTATATAGGGGAATCGGGACCTCCTTCCTCCTGCCGGTGACCCCTCTAGTGATATAAAGATCTATATAGGGGAATCGGGACCTCCTTCCTCCTGCCGGTGACCCCTCTAGTGATATAAAGATCTATATAGGGGAATCAGGACCTCCTTCCTCCTGCCGGTGACCCCTCTAGTGATATAAAGATCTATATAGGGGAATCAGGACCTCCTTCCCCCTGCCGGTGACCCCTCCAGTGATATAAAGATCTATATAGAGGAATCAGGACCTCCTTCCTCCTGCCGGAGATCCCTCCAGTGATATAAAGATCTATATAGGAGAATCAGGAACTCCTTCCCCCTGCTGGTGACCCCTCTAGTGATGCATCCTAGAATTCGATTCTAGGATGGCACAGCTAAGAGATTTCCCGGAAGATTAGTCTACGTTGGGGGTGACCTGCGTGCTCACTATGGCCACACGCGAGGCGGCCCGTCACCCACTAACAAGCTAATCTACTCCATCTTTTTCAGCCCTATAAAAGCTCTATATACCTCACAATTTTCCAAGATGGGAAAGTGGGAAGTATTGTAACACAGAGAATGTAGGCACAAGTATTCATTCATTATTATCTTTTTTGTTTTAATACAGCAAATGTATGTAACAAATAGAGTATTAAACAGCTTCATACTGGCAGTTGAACACTTTTAAATGAAGCCTTCAGCTTGCATGTGATGACTCTGAAAGAGCTGCAATGATCACATGATCAGAAAACTCAATAATGGAGAGCAGAGTTGTCAGTGACAGTCAGGTTTGAGAGCTATCAGCCAGGCAGTATCAACTAGTGGCCCTCAAAAGGAGTACATTTATTAACATATCCTCAGCACAAGGGCATCTGTTTGAGGCATGTTAAAGTGTTACTAAACCCCGGACCCTGCATTCACTGTATCCGGTCTCAGAGGACCCTGCATCCACTATTTCTGGTCTCCCTGGACCCTGCATTCACTATATCCGATCTTCCCGGACCCTGCATTCACTATATCTGGTCTCCCCGGACCCTGCATTCACTATATCTGGTCTCCCCGGACCCTGCATTCACTATATCTGGTCTCCCCGGACCCTGCATTCACTATATCTGGTCTCCCACAGTACACAGAACATAGAAATGCAATTGTTTTAGTAAATATAAACTGCTAAATACCTTTTCTCATCAGCAGTATATAGCAGTCTTGTAATTTCTATCAGTGTCCAGCAGAGCACTGGTTAAAGCTTGTAGAAGGAGTTTTCATTCTGCTCTAGGAGGATGCAAAACCCCTGACCTCTGTCTGACCAGTGCTGATTGCCCCTGTGCTGATCACATGCACTCTCCCAAGAAAAATAAAACCTCTCTAGCAGTACACACCAAACTGACCATGTGCATTTTTCCTGTGGTTCAGTCTGTCTTATCAGGAGATAAGAGGTGGTCACTTGAAAAAGTGGAGGAACAAAGAAGAAAGGATCAAACGGTATTTTTCCACAATGCAGAGGATTAACCCCTTAGGTTCCACAGTGAGTATAACAAGCATGCTTTACTGCATATACAGACTGATTTTACTGTTGTGGATTTAGTAACACTTTAGTATAGGGATTGTAGACAGGAAAAGGTCGATGAACAATTTGCGATAGATTCTCACTCTCTCATGTCTTCAGACACTCACCACACATTTGAATCACCGCAAATAAGAATTTTAGCAATGTATTGACTGGGTGAAGTAACATGAGGGTGGTTTAAATGTATCTGGAAGAAGTGACTCATGGACATAAGACGGCAAATAATTGGGAACTACTAACCTTGTCTGATGGCACTTGAGCTTTTTTGTCTTTTCTTTTTTTCTTTTAATTTTAAGTTTAAAAGTGATGTAGCCCACATAATTTCAGTTTACCATTAGTGGTGGAAGCAGGTGTCAGTGTTCCTTGTCTTTGATAATGCTTGGGACTTGTTCACCCAAGGGATGGCGTCTGGCGAATCTTAGTGGTCTTTCTCTCCTTCAATAAGGCCTCCACACATTCTCCGGTCCCGCCTTCAGCGTTCCATCTGGTCACCTGCTTGTAGATTAGCTTTCTCCACAATGTGGCAAGGTCAGCGATCAGCAGACTCTCCTTGCCTCCTTTCTCTCTCTCCTTCCACGGCCTGGTCCAGTCCTTCTGCAGTCAGTGCGCTCCTCTCTCCAGATCTCTCCCCTCTTCCTTGCTGTGTCATCTCCCGGGCTTTCATATATATACGCCTCTGCCCACATGCCAGCTCCTCTGGGAAATGTGGTTTTTTACTACTCTGCTCCTTAGTAACAACCTGCGATTCAACATACAAGTTCCATGGGGCTGCTCTACAGAGTGTGAATGCTCCTGTTCTGCAGGACAGTGCCGTCTTGTGTTTGTTTTAACATCCTGCATCCACTTTCAGATGACCGTCATACCACCGCATAGAAATCAGTCATTCACATGCGAAATGACAACATTTTTCACTGTTGTTCAACAATATCGTTATCGGTTATAACATCCTGCTCATCAACAAAGAGGAAATCAGTCGATCATTTGATCAACAAAATTTTTGTACAAATTTTCCTGTGTCATCTACTGGGCTTTCATATATATAATATATATATATATACACCTCTGCCCACCCACCAGCTCCTCTGGGAAATGTAGTTATTTACTACACTGTTCCTTAGTACAGTCCTGCGATTCAGCATACAGGTTCCATGGGGCTGCTCTACAGAGTGTGAATGCTCCTGTTCTGCCACCACATAGAAAATCGGTCGTTCGCATATGAAACTACAATATTTTTTACTGTTGTTCAACTGGATTTTTTTATTCACAATATCGTTATCAGTTAAAACATCCTGCTCATCAACGAAAAGAAAATCAGTCGATCATTTGATCAACAAAATTTTTCCTATGAATTTTCCTCTGTCATCTCCCAGGCTTTCATATTTATACGCCTCTGCACACATGCCAGCTCCTCTGGGAAATGTAGTTATTTACTATACTGCTCCTTAGTAAAATCCTGCGATTCAGCACACAAGTTCCATGGGGCCGCTCTACAAAGTGTGAAAGTCATTGTTCTGCAGGACACTGCCGTCTTGTGTTTGCATCCACTTTCAGATGACTGTCATACCACCACATAGAAAATTGGTCGTTCGCATGCGAAACGACAACATTTTTCACTGATGTTCAACCGGATTTTTTTGTTAACAATATCGTTATCGGTTATAACATCCTTCTCATCAACGAAGAGAAAACCGGTCGATCATTTGATCAAAAACATTTTTTGTACAAATTTTCCTGTGTCATCTCCTGGACATTCATATACTGTATATATATACAGTGGGGATCGAAAGTTTGGGCACCCCAGCTAAAAATTTGTATTAATGTGCATAAAGAAGCTAAGGAAAGATGGAAAAATCTCCAAAAGGCATCAAATTACAGATTAGACATTCTTATAATATGTCAACAAAAGTTAGATTTTATTTCCATCATTTACACTTTCAAAATAACAGAAAACAAAAAAATGGCGTCTGCAAAAGTTTGGGCACCCTGCAGAATTTATAGCATGCACTGCCCCCTTTGCAAAGCTGAGACCACCCAGTGTCATGGATTGTTCTCAATTATCGTCTGGGCAGACCAGGTGATGTCAATCTCAAAGGTTTTAAATGCCCAGACTCATCTGACCTTGCCCCAACAATCAGCACCATGGGTTCTTCTAAGCAGTTGTCTAGAAAACTGAAACTGAAAATAGTTGACGCTCACAAAGCTGGAGAAGGCTATAAGAAGATAGCAAAGCGTTTTCAGATATCAATATCCTCTGTTCGGAATGTAATTAAGAAATGGCAGTCATCAGGAACAGTGGAAGTTAAAGCAAGATCTGGAAGACCAAGAAAAATATCAGACAGAACAGCTCGCAGGATTGTGAGAAAAACATTTCAAAACCCACGTTTGACTGCACGATCCCTCCAGAAAGATTTGGCAGACACTGGAGTTGTGGTACACTATTCCACTATAAAGAGATACTTGTACAAATATGGTCTTCATGGAAGAGTCATCAGAAGAAAACCTCTTCTACGTCCTCGCCACAAAAATCATCGTTTGAACTTTGCAGATGAACATATAGACAAGCCTGATGCATTTTGGAAACAAGTTCTGTGGACCGATGAGGTTAAAATTGAACTTTTTGGCCAGAATGAGCAAAGGTACGTTTGGAGAAGAAGAGGCACAGAATTTAATGAAAAGAACCTCTGTCCAACTGTTAAGCATGGGGTTGGATCAATCATGCTTTGGGGTTGTGTTGCAGCCGGTGGCACAGGGAACATCTCACGAGTAGAAGGAAAAATGGATTCAATAAAACTTCAGCAAATTTTGGATGGTAACTTGATGCCATCTGTGAAAAAGCTGAAGTTAAAGAGAGGATGGCTTCTACAAATGGATAATGATCCTAAACACACCTCAAAATCCACGGGGGATTACATCAAGAGGCGTAAACTGAAGGTTTTGCCATGGCCTTCACAATCTCCTGACCTCAACATAATTGAAAATCTATGGATAGACCTTAAAAGAGCAGTGCGTGACAGACAGCCCAGAAATCTCAAAGAACTGGAAGACTTTTGTAAGGAAGAATGGGCAAAGATACCTCAAACAAGAATTGAAAGACTCTTGGCTGGCTACAAAAAGCGTTTACAAGCTGTGATACTTGCCAAAGGGGGCAGTACAAGATATTAACTCTGCAGGGTGCCCAAACTTTTGCAAACGCCATTTTTTTGTTTTCTGTTATTTTGAAAGTGTAAATGATGGAAATAAAATCTAACTTTTGTTGACATATTATAAGAATGTCTAATCTGTAATTTGATGCCTTTTGGAGATTTTTCCATCTTTCCTTGGCTTCTTTATACACATTAATACAAATTTTTAGCTGGGGTGCCCAAACTTTCGATCCCCACTGTATATATGCCTCTGTCCAAATGCCAGCTCCTCTGGGAAATGTGGTTCTTCTACTACACTGCTCCTTAGTAAAGTCCTGCGATTCAGCATAGAAGTTGTAGCAATATGTTATATGCTGTGTATGGCCTCTAGGGGTCTCACTACTTAGATACTGGTACAACTGTGTTATTGCCTCTCTTTGGTTGTAGTTCTAGGGCAGACACATGTATAATGGCAGCTAGAAGCACCTAATAAAATGTCTCCTGTTAACTACAGTGTGTGAGCATCTGAGCAGGATCGACTAACAGAACATGGTGGCAGCTGGGCACTGAACCTCTGAATAGCAAGTCTTCTGTCTACAAATACAGATTGTGTGACACTAGAACTGTACAGAGAATCAGCAACTGTAAGTACAGAGTCCCTATCAGACTGCACTATGGAGAGTGGCCTGAAACCCCCTCAGAGACTGGATGTCACTTCTTCCAGTCTCTCACAGACATGGAGACACTGGAAGGAAGAGTTTACTCTGTATGTGGACCTGACAGTGGCACCCAGAGATGAGCAGAGGGAAGTAAAGCTGTTTTATTACTTGATTGGGGAAAAAGGCAGAGAACTAGCCGAGACCCTGCTCACAGACAGCATGGCACTGACAGACATACTGCAAGCATTTGATAAGCACTGTGACCACAAAAAGAATGAGACAGTGGAGAGATACAAGTTCTTCTCAAGGAATCAGGAGATTGGGGACAGTGTGGACAGATATGTGACAGAGCTGAGGAGACTGGCTGTAACCTGTGGATTTGGGGACATCAGGGACTCCCTTATCCGAGACAGGATAGTGTGTGGCATCAGAGACTCTCACCTCAGAGAAAGATTACTGAGGGAGGAAGAGCTGGCGCTGGAGAAATGTATACAAATCTGCAGGGCTGCAGAGCTGACTAAAGACAGGCTGAAGATGATGGAGGGCACCAGTGATGCCTCAGTACATGCAGTATCTGTGAAAGGCAGAGCAAGGTCCAGGCTCCCTGTGAGCTCAGTCCAGTGTAAATACTGTGGCAAAAGACATGAAAGAGACAAAGAGAAATGTCCAGCGTATGGGGAGTCCTGCAGGACTTGTGGCAAGATGAACCACTTTTCAGCTGTGTGCAGATTCAAAACCAGCAAACAGTACAGACAAGTCCACACAGTGACCCAGGACACAGACAAGGACAGCACAGAGGGCATCACATGGCTGCAGCTGCAGTCTGCAACAGAGAACGTCAATGTAGTCAAACAGCCAGTAGCCAATGATGCAAAGCAGCTCTTTGCCATATTTATGGTGGATGAACAGCCCATAAGATTTCAGCTGGATTGTGGAGCAAGTTGCAATGTCATTCCATTTACTCTGCTTAACAAACAGGTTCCCATTGAGCCCACTGATAAGGTACTGGTCATGTACAACAAAAGTGTTCTGAAACCCATGGGAACATGCAAGCTAAAATTAAGAAATCCACGTAACAGAAAGAGCTACAGAGTGGTGTTTACTGTGTTGCAGGAGGACGATCACATTCCTTTGCTGGGAGTTAAAGCAGTTCAGGCTATGGACTTAATAAAGGTGCAGTCCCATAACATCATGGCTCTGGAAGTTTCTGACAATACTCAAAATCCTACACAAAAGGCAGAATACATTTTGGATTTTCACCACATAAAAACAGAGTATGCTGATTTATTTGAAGGTGATGGGTGCCTGGAAGGTAAATACAAACTAGAAATTGATCACACAATACAGCCTACCAGACTGCCTACAAGAAGAGTACCTGTAGCCTTAATGCAACCGCTTAAAGAGGAACTGCAGGATTTGCACAGCAGAGGTATGATAGCACCAGTACAGGAAAGCACAGACTGGATAAGCAGTTTGGTGATAGTGAAAAAACCATCAGGCAAGTTAAGAATATGCATTGATCCTAAGCCACTGAACAAGGCCCTTAAAAGAAATCACTATCCAATGCCAACAATAGAAGATATTCTACCAGATCTATCAAAGGCTAAAATATTTTCGGTATGTGATGTGAAAAATGGGTTCTGGCACGTGGAACTGGATATCAAGTTTATTAACAGCATTTTCTTCCCCATTTGGACGCTATAAGTGGCTTAGAATGCCAATGGGAGTAAGCCCAGCTCCAGAAGTGTTCCAACAAAAATTGATGCAAGCTTTGGAAGGACTGTCTGGAGTAAAAATAATAGCAGACGATATACTAATAGTTGGGGAAGGTGATGATCTAGAATCCGCAACAAAGGATCACGATAAAAAGATGATACAATTCTTAGACAGATGTAGAAAAAAACAAATCAAACTGAACCTGGAAAAATTCAAACTAAAAATGACAGAAGTACCATATATTGGACATCTTCTTACCTCAAATGGTGTTAAAGTCGATCCAGAGAAGGTGAGGGCAATACAGGACATGCCGACACCTACAGATATACGTGGAGTACAACGATTCCTGGGCATGGTGAATTATCTTTCCAAATTTTGCAAGCATTTATCAGACATGTGTGAGCCACTGAGACAGCTAACTCACAAAGACGTACTCTGGGAATGGACAGAAAGCCATGAAACTGCTTTTCAGTCAGTGAAAAATGCTATTGCAGACGCAGCAACGCTAAAATATTTTGATCCAGATCAAGCAGTGGTAGTACAATGTGATGCCTCAGAAACCAGCCTTGGAGCCACACTAATGCAGGATAAACAGCCAATCACATATGCAAGCAGAGCGTTAACTCTAACAGAGCAAGGATATGCTCAAATCGAGAAGGAACTACTAGCGGTAGTATTTGGGTTAGAGAAATTTCACCAGTACACCTACGGTCGACAAGTGGTGGTGCATTCAGATCACAAGCCTTTAGAAAGTATTACAAAGAAGCCACTACTGAATGCCCCGAAAAGACTGCAGCGTATGCTGTTAAGGCTTCAGAAATATGATTTTAACATTTGTTACTGTCCAGGGAAGGATTTACTGATTGCAGATGCCCTAAGCAGAGCTTACTTACCCATCACAAATGAAGAAGAAAAAGACATTGAAAGCATCAATATGTGTGAATATCTGTCTGTCTCAAAAGACAGACTGAAACAAATACAGACCTGCACAGCGGAAGATAAAACTCTACAGATCCTATCGACTGTCATCTTGAAGGGATGGCCAAAACACAAGCAGCATGCTCCAATGGAGGTTTCTCCATTTTTTCACATAAGAGATGAACTCTCTGTGCAGCATGGAATCATCTTTAAAGGAGAAAGAGCTGTCATACCAAAATCCCTTAGAAGAGACATTATAGAAAGATTGCACTCGACTCACTTAGGTGTAGAAGGATGTCTACGTCGTGCACGAGAATATGTTTATTGGCCTGGAATGAATGACCACATAAAAAACTTTATAGCACAGTGTGAAATATGTGCATCGTGCAATGATAAGCAACCGAAAGAGACATTGCAACCACATACAATTCCAAACAGACCATGGTCAAAAGTAGGAACAGATCTGTTCACGTGGAACGACAAGGAATATCTGGTAACTGTGGACTATTTTTCCAACTTCTGGGAGATAGACTACTTACAGGACACAAGGGCCAAAACAGTAATTAAAAAACTCAAGGCCCATTTTGCCAGATATGGCATTCCGGATATTGTGTTCTCTGACAACGCTGCTCAATTTACATCGGAAGAATTCAAAAAATTCAGGGAGAGGTGGGAATTTCAGCACCAGACATCATCTCCTGGATATCCGCAGAGTAATGGTAAAGCCGAGTCAGCAGTAAAAACAGCCAAAAGACTCATGCAAAAGGCAAAACAGGCAGGTACAGAGATATACCTGTCTATACTGGACCACAGAAACACACCCACACAAGGCCTAGACACCAGTCCAGCACAGCGGCTTATGAGTAGACGTACAAGGACTCTCCTACCAACTGCAGGTCAACTACTAAAGCCAAAGCTTGTGGGCAATGTTAAAGCCAAACTAACGAAGAATCAAGATAGGCAAGCTTTCTATTATAATAAATCTGCAAAAGATCTGCCTGTTCTCCAGAGCAATGACAATGTACGGATTCAGCCAATAGGGAAATATGACAAACACTGGAAAAAAGCGAAGGTTGTACAGAAATTGGGACCACGGTCCTATGAAATTATAACAGAGGAAGGAAGAAGATGGAGGAGAAATCGGAGACATCTGAGAAAAACACAAGAAGGAGATGATACAGGGCCCTGGGAACAGTATATGGACATTCAAAGCGATGAGACTATGAATACCAGCAACAAAGAAACAGGGACTGCTGAGGAGCATAGGGAGGTCTCTAGGCAGAGAGAGACAGTCCCAGAAAATAGACTGCCAGAATCAGAAGAACACCAAGATTTCTGTGAAGAAACCTCATATGTTACGCGAGCTGGCAGAACAATCAGAAAGCCGGCTCACCTCAAGGATTATATCTAATTTATAGCTATGTTCTACTTCACCATTTTGTGTTTGTTATATTTCATTGTTCTTTTATTTAAAAGAGAAGGATGTAGCAATATGTTATATGCTGTGTATGGCCTCTAGGGGTCTCACTACTTAGATACTGGTACAACTGTGTTATTGCCTCTCTTTGGTTGTAGTTCTAGGGCAGACACATGTATAATGTCAGCTAGAAGCACCTAATAAAATGTCTCCTGTTAACTACAGTGTGTGAGCATCTGAGCAGGATCGACTAACAGAACAGAAGTTCCATGGGTCCGCTCTACAGACTCTATAGTTCTGTAGCTTTCCTGTAATCAATGGAACTGCTTGTGATTACTCTGGCCTGCTCTGAGTTTCACAGGCTGTGAGTTTAGCTGGTTCTCTCTGCCTTCTGGATGGTTCTGAAAAGTAGTGGGCTTGGAGACACAAATCTAAAGTATGAATATTTACTGTGTATGGTCGCAGCCAATCCCTGGAGGAGGGTGCCCAGTTGGTGGCTGGGAGAGTGCATAAATAGTTTGAGGCCTGGAGCAGAGGGGTTCTTGTCCAGGAGGAGAAGATCCCGTCCTGAAGGGCTGCTGCCCCTCTGAGCAGTCTCCCTGCCTTTTTGCATTTGCTAATTGAGGTCCCAGCTGTGCTAGCTGAGGAGCCTATTCTGCTTTGCTGGAGCTGACTGAGGGATTTCCTTTCAGGAATCTGGTCTGAAGAGTTCACGGAAGAAATGTCTGGCTGATATTGGAAGGAGGCATCCAACTATCCATAGACACTGAGTACAGACCGGTGTGTGGGATCTCAGTGACCATGTGCTGCTAACCCTTTTGCATCAGAGTCAACTTGTACTAGGTGGACATTGCTCATGACAGGGGCGGACTGACAACTCATGGGGCCCCCGGGCAATAGGGGATCATGGGGCCCCTATGTCCTTGCCCAAACTCAAAAAAGCCTATGAAAAAGGTACCAGGGGCATCTCATGGGGCCCCCTACTGACCCCGGGCCCTCGGGCAGTGCCCTAGTTTCCAAATGGTCAGTCCACCCCCGCTCATGTACTAAGAATTTATAGGAGAAAGTTAGGTGTCCTCAAGTTACTACTTAACATTACTGAAGTATTCATGGTTACCCTGCACCCATCCAAGTTCAACCCCTAGAAAAGAAGTAATCTTGGGACCAAATCAGTAGGCCTGTGGGCAGGGCCACTTTGCCCTGCACATGGGGTACCTTTTCACCATGCTGCCCATGAGGAATTGGCACCTTTTGACAGGTACCTGCTCCCACTTCCGTTCCGACCGAATAGGCGATCAGAAGCAGAAGTTGTCCTCTCCCCTTCCTCCCCACAGTCTTTTGGGACATGTGACAGGTCCCAGAAGACTACAGGACTAGTCACAATGCGTAGTGCTTCTCGCACATGCGCATTGTGCACCCAGATGTGAAGTCACAAGCTGTCACAGCTGGGTACCCACACTTAACATGCTGGTGCTGGGGAGAGAAGACGGCCGGTGAACCCAACTGGTGTGAACACTCCACTGACTTTTATTTTTTTCAGATTGGACTGGAGCCAGATTACTATCCTTTAGACTTTAGGAGGCCCAGACTGTGGCCAGTGGGAGTAGACAATGCCCTGGTATCAGTGGGATTAAACTTCAGGCATGGTTTTCAGTGGGAGTAAGAAAATTACATAGCGCCTGTGGTCAGTAGGAAGAGAAATAGTGCTCCATCATTGGTGTCAGGGAAAGGAATAGTGCTCTGTCATTGGTGGCAGTTGAAAAAATAGCGCATCATTGTTGGTGTCAGTGGGAGGAGTAGTGCCCCATTGTTGTTGTCAGTAAGAAGAATAGTGGCCCATTTTTGGTGTCAGTGGAAGGAATAGAAGGAATAGTGCCCCATCATTGGTGACAGTAAGAAATATAGTTCCCATTGTTGGTGTAATTGGAAGGAATAGTGCCCTATCATTGGTGTCACTGGGAGGAATAATGCCCCATCATTGGTGTCAGGGGAAGGAATAGTGCCCTATCATTGGTGGTAGTTGAAAAAATAGCACATCATTGTTGGTGTCAGTGGGAGGAATAGTGCCCCATTGTTGATGTCAGTAAGAAGAATAGTGGCACATTTGTGGTGTCAGTGGAAGGAATAGTGCCCCATCGTTGGTGACAGTAAGAAAGATAGTGCCCATTATTGGTGTCATTGGAAGGAATAATGCCCCATCATTGGTGTCAGTTAGAAGAATAATTCCAGGTATGGTATATTTTTATATGGTTACATTGGTCCAGCTTGGATCAATGTAACTATGCATATACCTTAGGTTCACCTGTCCTCAGTCTATCCATTAAATACATGTCCCTCTACTATGGGGGCTCTCAAAATTTGTAGAGTTAGTAACTGCAGAATATCAAGGCTCTGCCGCTTATGCATGTACTTGAGCAGCAGAGAAATACACAGCAGCATGTTTCCCAAGTAAAACACACACAGCACACAGTTAACCCTTTGATCGCCTCACATGATCGCCTCACATGTTCCTGCTCAGTGTCATTAGTACAGTGTCAGTGCTTTTTATTAGTATTAAGTGTCACTGGGGATGTATTGGTGTCACTGGGGATGTCAGTGCCAGTTAGTCCGTTCCCCCTCAGTGTCAGAATGCCCGCTGTAGTCCTGCTATAAGTCGCTGATCACCGCCATTACTAGTATTACTGTGCTTGAGGACTTTTAATAGCTGTGGGGGATGAACTGATAGGAGGAACAGAAGAATACAGAATAGAATGTATGTATATATGTGTGTATATATATATATATATATATTTTATTTTATTTTTTTAAATATATTGAATATGGACAAAATTGTAGTATTTCAAATATATGGCAATATATTTGGGAATTTATTTGTAATATATGTTTAAAATATATTTTTCTTCCATGTGGAGACTGCTGGCGCTATATAAATCCTGTATAATAATAATAATCATATATTAGTGTGACTTTAATTCTTCACCTAGATCTTCGCACAGCTATTGCCGCTGAGTCTTCCGCTGGATCCTTACACTCCCAGCTGAGGTTTTGCACGCCGTGATTTCAGCCCTGCCATGAATCGATTTGACTAACGTATGATGTCATGATGGGCGTGTCTGTAGCTGAGCGAGCATAAAGGCGAGCAGAGTAGGAGACTGTCACAATCCTTGGACACAATTAAACAAGAAGAGTGCAGATCAGGAGCCCTTTCATTCAGCAGGAGGGGACAGCAGCATGATGATGGCTCAGGGTGATGAGAATGATGGGAGTACAGGCTCCCGTGTTCTCTGCTGCATTCATATTCTGGCAATGTAGGAGGAGACCTGTCGTCTATCTACCCACCAGAGCCGTGTTGTGTCTGCTACGCAGTGACGTCACCATGCACGGCTCAGAGCACGCAGTCACATTCATTAAATGCATCACCGGAGGAGAGAAGTGCATCAGCAAGGTAACCCTGGCAACATCTCGGTGACCTTGGAGGCACGTTTTCCTTCGCAGCGTAGACTGCGAGCTCCTCCGTAGGAGTAACATTTGCATGGTTGCGGACATTCTGAAATAACTTCATGCCGGAATGGTGCATGACCGAACCTTCACTTACAGAACACGATCTTGTTCAGCCAGTTCTTATATCGTTTTAATATAATCGATATTAAAGTGTTACTAAACCCACAACAGTACAATCAGTCTGTAGATGCAGTAAAGCATGCTTGTTATACTCACTATGGAACCTATGGGGTTAATCATCCGCATTGTGTAAAAAGGCTGTTTGATCCTGCCTTCTCTGATCCTCCTCTTCTTCCACGTTCCCCGTTTCATCTCCTGATAGAAAGGAGCCTCAGCGAAACTCTGCACATGCTCAGTTTGGTGTGTACTGCTAGAGAGTTTTTTTCTTTTTCTTAGAGTGCATGTGATCAGCACAGGGCCAATCAGGACTGTCCAGACAGAGGGTCAGGGGTTATGCAATCTCATAGGGCAGTGAGAGGAGAATGAAAACTCCTCCTACAAGCTTTAACCATCTCTCAGCTGGACACTGATAGGAGTCACAAGACTGCTATATACTGCTGATAAGAAAAGGTATTTAGCAGTTTATATTTACTAAAATAATTGTGTGTACTGTGGGAGACAAAATATAGAGAATGCAGGGTCCGGGGAGACCAGATATAGTGAATGCAGGGTCCAGGGAGACCAGATATAGTGAATGCAGGGTCCGGCGAGAGCGGATAAAATGAATGCAGGGTCCAGGGAGACCGGATATAGTGAATGCAGGGTCCGGGGAGACCAGATATAGTGAATGCAGGGTCCGGGGAGACCAGATATCGTGAATGCAGGGTCCAGGGAGACCGGATATAGTGAATGCAGGGTCCGGGGAGACCAGATATAGTAAATGCAGGGTCCGGGGAGACCGGATATAGTGAATGCAGGGTCCGGGGAGAGCGGATATAGTGAATGCAGGGTCCGGGGAGACCAGATATAGTGAATGCAGGGTCCGGGGAGAGCGGATATAGTGAATGCAGGGTCCGGGGAGACCAGATATAGTGAATGCAGGGACCGGGGAGACCGGATATAGTGAATGCAGGGTCCGGGGAGAGCGGATATAGTGAATGCAGGGTCCGGGGAGACCAGATATAGTGAATGCAGGGTCCGGGGAGACCAGATACAGTGAATGCAGGGACCGGGGAGACCGGATATAGTGAATGCTGGCTCCTGGGAGACCAGATATAGAGAATACGGGGCCCGGGGAGAGCGGATATAGTGAATGCAGGATCCCGGGAGACCAGATATAGTGAATGCAGGATCCGGGGAGACCAGATATAGTGAGTGCAGGGTCCGGGCTTTAGTAACACTTTAAAGCGGAGTTCCACCCTTTTTTTCATGATCCTTGCCACGCAATGCCCACTCTCAGAACAGTCTGTTATGAGATATTTTATTTTATTTATTGATTTCTAAATACCTGTCCTAATTACGGTATATACTGCAATTGAAGAGAATCACGGAGGGGCTTTTTGTAGAAAAGTGCCGAGGAGACTGGAACTCCGCTTTAACATGTTAGCAATCTCAAAAAATGTTTTCAGCCTTTTCCATCAAAGCCCAGCGCATGACAAAAATAAAATTTTATCTGTGTGTAGCGCACCCCCTAAAGAGCCACTGGTGAATTTGGTCCTATTTTTCCTTTAGATCACACACAGCCAGGCACACCGCATTTTCTGCACTCTTCCACTGGCTCAGAAAACTGTCTATACGTTCTTTTAAGGTTTTTATTGGGAACAGTGAACTAGTATAGGATAAAGTGCTGCGCAAACTGTTGGTGGTATATAAATTCTGTATAGTAATAATAAAGGGAGCATGGGATGCCTCAGAACCATAAAACTGGATAACTTGAGGACCCCTCAATTTCTGGCTGCACTGTTCAAAATTGCCGGCTACAATACACAAACTGCTGGCTGCACTGCACAAATTACTAAATGTCCCACAGGATCTCAGCACTGGTGGTCAACTACTCACTTAGCCACAGGATCATCGGTTGCCTCCTAATGACTTCCACCGGGCTCTTCCTAGTGAGCAAGAGGTAGACTCACATCACCACCATAAGACAGCTGGACTCTTTCCCACCAACTTCCTACTGGCTCTCCCCAGTGAGCTTCTCCAGACTCAATTTGATCCCTGGACTTGCACTTTTAGGCAATCCTAGCTGGGATCTTGGTGTCTTCACACAGCCTTCAACGTGACCCATGAACTTGAATTTGAGATTAGCCCCTCCATCTAATCCTAGCTGGGATCTTGGTGTCTTCACACAGCCTTCAACTTGACCCCTGAACTTGAATTTGAGATTAGCCCCTCCAGCTAATCCTAGCTGGGATCTTGGTGTCTTCACACAGCCTTCAATTTGACCCATGAACTTGAATTTGAGATTAGCCCCTCCAGCTAATCCTAGCTGGGATCTTGGTGTCTTCACACAGGCTTCTCTAACACTTCTGCCCCTGGGGACAGAACCCCTGCACAGAGGTCTCCTCCTGCAGGACTAGACCCAGTAACACTGTCCCCCTGCTACCCAGGCCTCAGACTATTTTTGGTCTCTCTCTCCACCTTCTGTGCACACCTTCCCAAGGATTGGCTAGAGTTCCATAACTATTCAGGCTGCCCACTCTGTCATTTCTCCCATTATGTTTCTAGAATCCTTTAGAAAACAGGAGAAAGTAACAGAGCAGCAGCTTGTGAAACACTGAGCAGCATTAACCAATCAATTCCCCACTCCTCTGATTACAGAGATGTAATACTACATTTCCCTAGCAGCCTACTCTAAAGTAGGAGGGTACTACATGCGCATTGTATTAAGTATGTACTATGTGCAATGCCGACAATTTATATGCTGTACATGTACATTAGTTCCTTCCCTCAAGGAACCTATGATCCAAGGGCTGTAGTTTATATGCCTACATGCAGGTACACACATGTGGGTGCTGGGTAGGGATGATAGTCACGTCCTCCATGTTTCCCAATAAACTCCTTGGGCGCCAAGGAGGGGTCACATGAGAGGCCTACCTTGGGGTTGGTTCTACTTCACACACATCTCTGTGTCGGTTTCACCAATGCCCTGGGACAAGGTTGAGGTTGCCATCAAGGAATATTCAACCTTAAGGTGGGCTTTTACTCTTATAGGTGGACGCTGACCATGTACACTTTCACAACAGCAGTTCTCCAGTTACTCTCGGGTCCCCGTGTAAATGTATATCTTCCCACTGTAGCTTGCAATTAGGCAGGCCATGCCAAACACTGACCACAGCCACCTGCCCACTACTAGTCCCGTTGAAGCATGGAACCCTGCCGTGCACATAGTGCAGGCTCCAATGTGCACTTGACTTTAACTCTTGAATTTCCGTACCTCTGTACAGGATGGGAACCTCTGCAGTGCAGTTCCATTCTGGTTGATATGGGAGGCGGAATACGGCATGCTGACATTCCCCTCGTGGCTAGAGGCGACTCCACCTTTAACAGGTCCACGTCTACAACAGGATGCTTGCTGACTGTACCTTCCATTGCTCATGACAATCACATGGTGACTCTTAACATGTTAACTCTTCATACCCCATGTGACAGTGACCCAGACTATAGACTAAGTGTGTGATAGTGCCGATAACTTGCAGTGCACCCCTTTTAAGGACTTCACACCAGGCAAAAAGCAAAGTTTAATGCTTTACTTGAATTAAAGTGCAAAATTACAAAGCAGACAAGACAGTCCAGTAGCAGGGGAAGACTGACCATTTGGGCACTGCCCAAAGGGCCCAGGGTCACTAGAGAGCCCCATGAGAGGTTCAGTCCCTCCACGTATATGTTGCTGCTGAAAGGAGGAAATAAGAAGCCTTGAGGGGACGGACAGTGAGGTCTGGTTCATGCAGCCAGTGGACAGAAGGAGTGGAGGTCTAATATTGGCCAGGCTGGATCAGAAAGTATTGGTGGATGGAGCAGCACCGCGGCAGGCACTTCGGATAGCTCTCCTGCCACGGGTGCTGAAGTTGGAGAGCTGGAAAGGCGGGCAGAGTAGAGAGTGGAGTCATCATTGAGCTGGCTTGCCTTGTATCCTGCAGCAGGTGAGTGTGTAATCCCCGACCCCCTGTGACAGCACTGCAGATTTATATAGTAGGGGGGGAGAGAGAAGAGAGAGAGAAGAGAGAGAGACAGAGGGAGAGAGCGAGGCGGAGAGAGAGAGACGAAGGGAGAGAGAGAGACAGAGGGAGGGAGAGACAGAGGGAGAGACAGAGAGAGACAGATGGAAAGAGAGAGACACACAAAGAGAGAGACAGAGGGAGAGACAGAGGGAGAGAGACAGATGGAAAGAGAGAGAGAGATGGAGAGGGAGACAGAGAGAGACACAGATGGAGAGAAAGAGGGAGAGACAGAAAGCGAGAGAGGGAGACAGAGAGAGACAGATGGAGAGAGAGGGAGACAGAGAGCGAGAGAGGGAGACATAGAGAGAGAGGGAGAGAGATGGAGAGAGATGGGGGGAAAGAGAGGGGGAGACAGAGAGAGAGGGAGAGGGAGACAGAGAGAAAGGGAGAGAGACAGAGAGAAAGGGAGATAGAGAGAGAGGAAGAGAGAGAGACAGAGGGGGGGGGGGCAGAGGGGAGAGAGAGACCTAGGGGGAGAGAGAGGGAGAGGGAGAGAGAGACAGATGGAGAGACAGAGGGAGACAGAGAGAGAGACAGAGAGCGAGCGAGGGAGAGAGAGGAGGGAGAGGGAAACAGGGGGAGAGAGACATGGGAGGGAGAGAGAGACACAGGTAAAAAGGAGAGAGAGACAGAGGGGATAGAGAGAGAGAGACAGAGAGAGAAAGAGAGAGAGGGGAGAGAGAGAGGGAGATATAGAGAGGGAGGGAGAGAGGGGGGAGAGAAAGAGGGAGGGGGAGAGAGAGAGGGAGGGAGAGAGACAGAGGGAGACAGAGAGGGAGGGAGACAGAGAGGGGGGAGAAAGAGAGAGACGGAGGGAGGGAGAGAGACAGAGAGGGAGAGAGAGAGGGAGACAGGGAGTGAGAGGCAGAGAGATGGAGAGAGAGGGAGAAGAGAGAGGAGAAAGAGACAGAGAGAGGGAGGGAGAAGAGAGACAGACAGAGAGGGAGAAAAGAAGAGAGAGGTGGGAGAGAGAGGAGAGAGAGAATGGGGGAGGGGGAGAGAGAGGGAGGGGATATACATAAAGAGAGAGGGGGAGAGAGACAAAGAGGGAGGGAGAGACAGGGGAGAGAGAGAAGAGAGACAGGGGAGAGAGAGAGAAGGGAGAGAGGGAGAAAGAGAGGGAAAGACAGAGACGGGACAGAGACAGAGAGAAAGAGGAGAGAGAATAACAGTCATTGTACAGATGTCAGTGTTATATATAGGGAATGGTTACTGTACATAACACTGATATATGTACACTGACTGCCATTCCCTACACGACCCATTCTAATAACCCTGATTTCTGTATAAACTGAGTGCACACTGATATCTGTACACTGAGTGGTACTCAATGTACAGATGTCAGTGTCAGTATATATAGGAAATAACACTAAATGTAAAGATATTATTATACAGGATTTATGGCACCAACAGTTTGCTCAGCGCTTTACAATATAATGGGAGACAATACAGCAACAATACAGTTCAATACAAGAGGGATAGGAGGGCCCTGATCCTGGGAGCTTACAATCTAGGAGATCAATGTTATATAACACAGATATCTGTACACTTAGTGTTATTCCATATATATATATATATCACTGACATCTGTACAGTGAGTGCCACTCAGTGTTCAGATATCAGTGTTTTATATAGGAAATAGCATGCAGTGTGCAGACATCAGTGTTATATACAGTGCCTTGAAAAAATATGCATACCCCTTGAAATTTCCCACATGTTATGTTACAACCAAAAAGGTAAATATATTTTATTGGGATTTGATGTGATAGACCAACACAAAGTGGCACATAATTGTGAAGTGGAAGGAAAATGATAAACAGTTTTCAACATTTTAAAAAAAATAAATCTGTGAAAAGTGTGGCGGCATTTGTATTCGGCCCCCCAGAGTCAATACTTTGTAGAACCACCTTTGGCTGCAATTCCAGCTGCAAGTCTTTTTGGGGATGTCTCTCCCAGCTTTGCACATCTAGAGAGGGACATTTCTGCCCATTCTTCTTTGCAGAATTGCTCAAGCTCTGTCAGATTGGATGGAGAGCGTCTGGGAACAGCAATTTTCAAGTCTTGCCACAGATTCTCCATTGGATTTAGGTCTGGACTGTGACTGGGCCATTCTAACACATGAATATGCTTTGATCTAAACCATTCCATTGTATCTCTGGCTGGATGTTTCAGGTTGTTGTCTTGCTGGAAGGTGAATCTCTGCCCCGGTCTCAAGTCTTTTGCAGACTCTAACAGGTTTTCTTCTAAGATTGCCCTGTATTTGGCTCCATCCATCTTCCCATCAACTCTGACCAGCTTCCCTGTCCATGCTGAAGAAAAACATTCCCACAACATGATGCTGCCACCACCATGCTTCACGGTGGGGATGGTGTGTTCAGGGTGATGTGCAGTGTTAGTTTTCCGCCACACATAGGATTTTGCTTTTAGGCCAAAAAGTTAAAATTTGGTTTCATCTGACCAGAGCCCCTTCTTCCACATGTTTGCTGTGTCCCCCACATGGCTTCTCGCAAACTGCAAACGGGACTTCTTATGGCTTTCTTCCAACAATCGCTTTCTTCTGCCCCTCTTCCATAAAGGCCAGATTTGTGGAGTGCACGACTAATAGTTGTCCTGTGGACAGATTCTCCCCCCTGAGCTGTGGATCTCTGTAGCTCCTTCAGAGTTCCCATGGGCCTCTTGGCTGCTTCTCTGATGAATGCTCTCCTTGCCCGGCCTGTCAGTTTAGGTGGACGGCCATGACTTGGTAGGTTGGCAGTTGTGCCATACTCTTTCATTTTTCGGATGATGGATTGAACAGTGCTCTGTGAGATGTTCAAAGCTTGGCATATTTTTTTATAACCTAACCCTACTTTAAACATCTCCACAACTTTATCCCTGACCTGCCTGGTGTATTCCTTGGCCTTCATGATGCTGTTTGTTCTCTAATGTTCTCTAACAAACCTCTGAGGGCTTCACAGAACAGCTGTATTTATGTTGAGATTACATGACACACAGGTGGACTCTATTTACTGAAAAGTTTGAAAAAAAATATTTTCTACTTTCTGCTATAAAACATATCCAATAAAGAAATGTAAAAAATAAAATTCAGAGGATGTGCAATTCATATCGCCCGACGACTGGGACATGCAGTTTTGGTCAGGTAGGTGGATTTTATTTACATTTAGCCATGCTGTTGGCAAGCAGCAGGGTTTACTTTTTTTTTTGTGGAGCGGATACCAGTGAAGCGTGAACAGACCTTCACTCACCCATGCTGCTGTCCGGTGTGGGCAGTCCCCTCTCCGCCGGTCTCTCACTAACTCAGCGGCTCCCTCAGCCCATCCACTCCGCTCACAGCCCCGTTCAGTCCTGGCCACTGCCACACTTCTCTTACTCCTCCACGCTGACAAGCCGCCCTTCCCACACCCCTCACCTCAGCACTCGCTTTCCTTCCCTCAATTTGTATCCTGCCATCCACTCTGCTGCACAACACATGCGCAGTGGGCGGCCTACAGGACCCAGACCACCATAGAGCACATATCAATGGCAACACACATTAACCGCCTCCCGTCCTCCATGTAAGGAAATGACGGGCGCAAGGCGGTTCTCTCGTTCTGGGAGGACATCTAATGAGGTCCTCACACTCTAACCGTGCATGGCGCGGCGATCGGTGGTGCGCTGTGTCCCTGGGAACAGCGGAAAGAGCCGATGACGTCGGTTTGGTCATGTGATCAGCTGTGTCCTATTACAGCAGGTCGCATGTAAATAAGGAAATGGCAGTTATCAGCATTCCTCTCCTCACGGGCTGTCACGCTGACAGAGGAGAGGAGAGCCGGTAATCAGCATTCCTCAGAGGGGACATCTACACTGATGATCAGTGCCTTGATGATCAGTGTAGCCCCATCGCCACCTGTCAGTGCCCATCAATGCCACATATCTGTGAACATCTGAGCTGCCTTTCAGTGCCACCTATCAGTGCCAGTCAGTGCCGCCTATCAGTGCCAGTCAGTGCCGCCTATCAGTGCCATATATGAATGCTGCTTTTCAGTGCCCATCAGTGATGCCTGTCAGTGCCCATCAGTACCACCTATCAGTGCTTCCTCATCAGTGTCGCCTATCAGTGCCCATCACTGCAGCCTCATTGGCGTACATCAGTATTCTGACTCAGATTGTTGTGATAGCAATTTATCCCTTGTGAGACCTCTATGCCTAGCCTGTATAAGCAGATATAATCACTGCGGGCAATCCTTATCAGATAGCTTGAACTCACCAATACTGTGTTCATCCAGAAGTTGCTTTATTCTGTACATGTGACAACAGGATACAGCAGAATGAATGGTTTCCAGTATTATGCGGTCAAAAGATGATACTTTCTGTAGCGTACTATGCAGAATACATGTGTCCCTGTTACATGTGGACTGTTAGCGGCCTCCATGACACAGGAAGTGCTGTACTCATAAAGAAGGGAGGAGCTTCATATACAAAGGAATTGTGTCATAGATCTCAGGGAGGTAATATGAAAACAAGTGCATTACCAAATAAGGCCACTGGATGGCAGCATATAACTAACTATAGAAATATCCATAGAAATGGTACAAAGAATAAACTATATGAATTCTCATGTACATTAACATAAATATTAACTGTGTAACAGAATAATCAGTGAAGGAGAAAAATTACTCATTTATAAAATTTTATAACAGAAACTAAGAAAATATTTTTTTTTTCTAAATTTACAGTTGTTTTTAGTTTGTTTAGCAAAAAATAAAAAAACACAGAGTTGATTAAATACCACCAAAAGAAAGCTCTATCTGTCTCAAAAAAATGTAAAAAATGTCATATGAGAACAGTGTTGCATGACCGCGCAATTGTCATTCAATTCCGCACGCCACCTCTGACCAACCCCATGCTCCACACGCCACCTCTGACCATCCCCACGCTCCGCACGCCACCCCTGACCATCCCCACGCTCCGCGCGCCGCCTCTGACCACCCCCACACTCCGCACGCCGCCTCTGACCACTCCCACGCTCCGCACGCCGCCTCTGACCACCCCCACGCTCCGCACGCCACCTCTGACTACCCCCACGCTCCGCGCACCACCTCTGACCACCCCCACGCTCCGCACGCCACCTCTGACCACCCCTACCCTACGCACGCTGCTTCTGACCACCCCCACGCTTTGCACACCACCTCTGACCATGCCCACGCTCCGCATGCCACCTTTGACCATCCCCACGCTCCGCACGCCACCTCTGACCACCCCCACGCTACGCACGCCACCTCTGACCATCCCCACGCTCCGCACGCCACCTCTGACAACCCCCACGCTCCGCACACCACCTCTGACCAACCCCACGCTCCGCACGCTACCTCTGACCCTCCACACGCTCCGCACGCCACCTCTGACCAACCCCACACTCCGCACGCCACCTCTGACCATCCCCACGCTCCGCATGCCACCTCTGACCACCCCCACGCTCCACACGCCACCTCTGACCATCCCCACGCTCCGCGCACCACCTCTGACCATCCTCACGCTCCGCACGCCACCTCTGACCATCCCCACCCTACACACGCCACCACTGACCATCCCCACGCTCTGCACGCCACCTCTGACCATCCCCACGCACTGCACGCCACCTCTGACCACCCCCATGCTCCGCGTGCCACCTCTGACCACCCCCACGCTCCGCGTGCCACCTCTGACCACCCCCACGCTCCGCACACCACCTCTGACCATCCCCACACTCCGCACGCCACCTCTGACCACCCCCACGCTCCGCATGCCACCTCTGACCACCCCCACACTCCGCACGCCACCTCTGACCATCCCCATGCTCCGCACGCCACCTCTGACCACCCCCACGCTCCGCATGCCACCTCTGACCACCCCCACGCTCCGCACGCCACCTCTGACCACTCCAACCCTCTGCACGCCACCTCTGACCACCCCCACACTTCGCACGCCACCTCTGACCATCCCCACGCTCTGTCGAACACCTCTATAGGTATGGTCAGAGGCATGATTGCTGAGTGAAGGGATGGTCAGCCATAATTAAATAAGGTTTTGGTTAAAAAAAATTTTTATCAGGACAAGTAGATTGGGACTCCGATTTAGTCCCTTGGACAAGTAGTTTTTTAAAAAAATTCCACACCCCTGAAAAATTTCTTCAGAAATTTAGTTCAAAATGTATTCTGCTCCGTGTCTTTGGTAAAACAATCCCAATAAGTGTATATTGATTGCTTTGTGTGAAGGGGCTTTGTGCACGATATATACCATAGTTTGTAGATGCTATAACGTTCACACAAACCAATCAATATACACTTATTGGGATTTTTTTTTTAATCAAAGACATGTAGCAGAATACATTTTGACCTAAATTTATGAAGAAATTAGATTTTTGGATTTTTTTTTATATTGGATATGTTTTGTAACAACAAGTAGAAAATATCCTTTTTTCTTTCAAAATTTTCTGTCTTTTTTTCGTTTATATATTAAAAAATAAAAAACCCAATGGCGATTAAATACCACCAAAAGAAAGCCTTATTTATGTGAAAAAAATTATAAAAATGTCATCCGGGTATTGTATTGCATGACCGAGCAATTACCAGCTAAAGTAGTGCACTGCTGAATAGCACAAAATGGTCTGGTCATGAAGGGGCTAAAACCTTCCAGAGGTCAAGTGGTTAATGGTCATGGGAACGATGATTTGTATCTATAGGAATGTAATTGGCTTAAAGCGGTATTAAAAACCAAAAATGTAATAAACTGCAGCTTACCAATTCTTAGATGTGATGACTTCATTAGTTTTCTCTTTTTAGGATTTTTTCCTTTATTTTTACCTGATGATCTTGCCATTCAGTCTGTTATTTTTCATATTACTTTAGCAGAACAAACTGTCCAACAAAAGTAGTAGTTGAGGGTTGTGACAAACCATTTATTACTGACAGGGCTGCTTACAATGCTTACAGCTTTAATTCGTTAGTCCATCGAAATCTGCTAGTCTAATGCCGGCCATACATGGGTCAAAATTCGACCGATTTTTCGTCCGAAAATCGGACCTAAGAATAATCGGCCAATTTTCGCTCTGTTAGTGGGGTCAATGGCACCGGCCGATTTTCGTGGTTCCTCCCCTTTTCGGTGATCGGGCATGTTAGAAAATTCATGAAAAACGTCCGATTTTCAACTCAATGATGGTCAAATCGTACGATCGTTTTTCTGAACAGAATATGTGCATGAGCCGTGACCTGGAAGGAACAGAAGTTTTGCCTGTTATATGGGGTAAACTTTATGACTTGGTCGGCCGATTTTCGAAATCATTGATGGCACCATCGGATTACCGAACCAACGACGTTTTCGATTTTCGGACGAAAAATCATTTGGAATTTGACCCATGTATGGCCTGCATTAGGCTGCTTTCACACCAATCCATTTGGCCCCTTTCACATGGCCGTTCCGTATGTCCGTTTTCTTCATCTGTCCGTTTGCGGATGAAAAATGATGCCCCATGCATTTCTATGGACTTGCAGATGTAAACGGATGAACGACTTTTTACACCCGTTAATGTCTGCATCCGTTAACATCCGTTTTTTTTTTTAATGGAAGAAAACCCCTATTTTTCTCCCGCAAAATAAACCCTGGAATGGACAAAAAACGGATGTCAACGGATGTAAAAGGATGTAAATGGACCAAAAACGGATGAAAACGGATGAAAATGGATGAAACCGGATGTAAACAGATGAAAACAGATGAAAACGGATGTAAACGGATGTAAACAGATGAAGCACGGATGGAAAACTGATGTAAACGGATGAAAAACTGATGTAAATGGATGAAAAACAAATGAAAAACAAATGAAAAACAGATCTAAATGGATGAAAAAAAAAATTAAAAATGGATGTAAACGGATCTAAATGGATGAAAAAAGGATGTAACTGGATGAAAACAGACGAAAAACGGATGAAAAACATGAATAAATGGATGTAAATGGATGAAAAAAAAACTCATCTGTTTTTTCTTTGAAAAAAAGTGACTGAACTGAAAAAAAAATGGAACGCCCGTGTGAAAGGACCCTTTTTCTTCCGATTTTGCATTTAAAAAAGCAGAAGAAAAATGTGGGACCATGTAGGGAACTCTTCACTCTGGTTCGTTGCGGGTTCAGGTGCGTTTTTTTAAAATGCTTGCAGCATTTTTGGGGCAGATTTGTTGTCGTAAAAAACATGCACCTAAACCGCACCTCCCCATTGAAATCAATGGAAAATGCAACAAAAAAAAAGCAATAAAAATGCATCAAAAACACACCCGCGGTGCGTTTTTGTGTCACATGTCCTGTAAAAACGTGATAAAACAACGGTACAAATGTGGTAAAGATGCAGTAAACACGCCTACATGTTTTTGTCGTGTTTTTGCTAGGATCAGTGTGAAAGTAGCCTAACACTACCTCTCCCCAGATTGACAATGCTGTGTTCACTTTGTCTGTGTCTTGTCTGTGTCTTTGTCACTTCTCCAGATGAAATAAAAGAAAAAAAGCCTAGAAAAAGAAAACTAATTCAGCCGCCATGTTTAAAGTGGTAGTGGAATCCAATGACAGGCAGGGATTTTAGAAATGAAGAGACCCTACAGGTCTCTGCTGTCATAAATCTCCCTCCCCCCACCTGCCAGCAGGAAATGTGAGCTGAGCCACACATGCGTAGGGATCACAGTGGCACATGGGGCAGCACAGGGGCTAAATGATTAGCACTTACACCTGGCAGTACTCGGGTCATTGGTTCAAATCCCAACCATGGCACCACCTGGAGTTTGCATGTTCTCCCTGTGCCTGCGTGGGTTTCCTCCGGGTACTCCGGTTTCCTTCCACACTCCAAAGACATGCTGGTAGGTGAATTGTCTCCTGTCTAAATTGTCCCTAGAATGTGTATGTATGAATGTGAGTTAGGGATCTTAGATTGTACGCCCCTTGAGGGTTAGGGACTGATGTGAATGTACAATCTATTATTATACAGGATTTATATGGCGCCAACAGTTTGCTCAGCGCTGTACAATATAAGGGAGACAATACAATTACAATACATTTCAGTACAGAAGGAATAGGAGGACCTTGCTCATGGAGCTTACAATCTAAAAGATATATATACATACACAGGCGTACCTCGGTTAACGTAATTTTCCATTTACGAATGAAAATCCATTGAAAATAACGGCTCAGTTTACAAATTTTTTACTAATTTGTTTCACAATACGAAGTGTATGTCGGTGCCGATTTTTAAATGTAATTAGCTGTCACTTTCCCGGGAGCTAAAGGAAACTTTGTTTATTTTAAGAAACTAAAAGGAAACATTGTTTCTTTTAACTTGGGGGAAAGTGACAGCTGATTCTGTGAGCTATAGTCCAAAAAAAAAAAAGCCGGTAATTACTTTTAAAAACTGGCACTGACCTATAGTGACACCAACTTTTTTTTACTTTTTTTCTGACCTCCGGAATGGAATAATTGGTTTTCAATGCATTCCTATGGGAAACCAAGTTTCGGTTTACGAATTTTTCGCTATACGAAACATCCCGGAGAAAGCATTAAATTTGTAAAGCGAGGTACACCTATCTATATATAAAGCACTGCATAAATTGATGGCGCTATATAAGTACCATGGCAGTGTGGCTCCTGTGTGCATGCATGGGAGTGACCTCACCGCTGCACGGTCAAAGATTCCGAAACCCTGGATAGAGGACCAGGTGAAGGTGGAAGTGCTGGGGAGCTGGGACAGCACTGCATTGGAGGGCTCCATAGGTAGTCTTGTAGGCAAGTCTGTCTTAATGTACTATGACTTAAACCTGTGTCCTGTGTGTGTCCTCACTAAGGAAATTGCTCTGTCGGTATTTAAATAGTGTGCCCCCATACAGTAGGTTTTCTTCTTGCACTCTGATCCCTTCCACCTGGACAGGAAGTGAAGGATTCATCTCTCTAATGGGGACACAGACAGCAATACCATCCTGAGAGAGGTTCTAGACATACTTCACTCTACTTACTGTTGCCTGTGTCCCTGTTAGTAGAAATTCACCATACGCCCTGTTCAGTCTAACATGTTTCAAGTGATCAGGAGGTGCAGTAATTTTCCCACACTTCCTGTTCTTTCTGCTCACCAGAAAATAGACAGGAAGTAAGGGCAAATATCCCAAATAGAGACTTAGATAGCAATATGAAGTTGACTACAAAAACTGTAGCTGCTGACTTTTAACCATTTCCCATCTGGCCCATTGAGATGAACGACCGGACGGGAGCGCTGCCGATGCGGGTGGACGTTTCTAAACATCCCCCTGTATCCATTGCCTGTGCGCACTCCGGGGGAGTGCGCAGCACCACACATCGCTGTACGGGTCCCGATCATGTGATCCCTGATTGGCCAATCAGTGATCACATGAACAGTAGTAAGCAAGATGTCACTTCCTGACATCATTGTTTACTATTAGGGGCGGACTGACCATTTGGAAACTCGGGCACTGCCCAAGGGCTGGGGTTAGTAGGGGACCCCATGAGATGCCCCTGGTACCTTTTTCATAGGATTTTTTGAGTTTGGGCAAGGACACAGGGGCCCCGTGATCCCCTATTGCCCGGGGGCCCCATGAATTGCCAGTCCGCCCCTGCTTACTACATGTGAAATCTGTGAATAATCACAGAGGTCACATGGTACAAGGCTATTCACAACAGCCTTGTACCATGTGACAAGCTGTGACCAATCACAGCTCTCAGAGTATTTCTCAATGGCTGCAGGAATGCAGCCAGAGAGAAGGAGAAATTATTCCTTTACAGTCTTTATGGGTGTAAAAGCAATCAGTGTAAAAAAAATAAATAAATCTTCATCACCCTCCACAAGTAGTACAGTGTCACTATGGTGGCACTGTACTGCTAGAATGATAGTATGTTAAAAAAAAAAAACATAAATAATAATATAAAAAAAAAAATAAAAATGTAAAAAAAGTTTTGAGAAATTATAATTTTTGGTTATAAACTAATTTGGGTTATTTTTTTTTTACTAAAAAGATAACTGAATACATTTTGGCCAAGATTTATGAAGAAAGATTATTTATGGAGAAATGATTACTTTTCCAGCCTTTATGGGTGTAACAGCAATCAGTGTAAAAAAAGAAAAAAAAATCTTCATCACCCCCACAAGTAGTACAGTGTCACTATGGTGACAGTATGTTAAAAAAAAACATAAATAAAAATCTAAAAATAAAAAAAAAAATTTTTTACATGATAATTTTTCATTATAAACTAATTTGGGTTATTTCTTTTTTTTTTTACTAAAAAGATAGATGAATAAATTTTGGCCAAGATTTATGAAGAAAGATTATTTATTTGCAAACTTTTATAAGAAAAACACTTTTTTTTCAAACTTTTTGGACTTTTTATATAGCAAAAAATAAAAATCCCAGTGGTGAATACATACTACCAAAATAAAGTTTTATCTGTCTCAAAAAGATGCTAAAAAATTCATATGGCTACAGTGTTGCATGACTGCACAATTGTCATTCAAAGTGTGACAGCGCTGAAAGCTGAAAATTGGCCTGGACAGGAAATGGTTAAAATACAGCCACTTACCTGTCCCTCGGTCCAGCGTTGTCATCACCATGGCTGGTTTCACCGGCCACTTTCTCTCCCTAGCGCCGGCATCTTTAGTATGGGCACCTGGCTTTGACAGCTTGCGGCTTCATATCCGGGTGCCCATTGCGCATGCGCAAGAAACGCTGCGCTTTGTGAATGGCCCCGTAGTCTTCTGGGACCTGTCATGTGTCCCACAAAACTACGGGGGGGAACAATTTCAGCTTCCGATCACTTAGGTGATCGCAGCGGAAGTGAAAGTGGGTACCTGTCAAATTCAGGTACCCGCTCCTCAAAGGTGCCAATCCTTAACCACCTTCCGCCCGCCATATAGTACAATGACGGGCGCAAGGTGGTTCTCTCGTTCTGATAGGATGTCATATGACGTCCTTCCATTCTCACCGCGCATGCGCGGCTCAGGGAGCGCGCAGCGCGGCGATCGCCGGTGCGCTGTGTCCCTCGGTCACAGCGGATCACGGAAAGAGCCAAAGATGTCACCAAAGATGTCGGCTCGATCATGTGATCAGCTATGTCCAATCACAGCTGATCACATGTAAACACGGAAATGACGGTTATTGGCATTTCTCTCCTCTCGAGCTGTCACGCTGACAGAGGAGAGGAGAGCCGGTAATCGGCTTTCCGCTGAGGGGACATGTACACTGATCATCAGGGCACTGATGATCAGTATGCCCTGATGATCAGTGTGGCCCCAGAAGTGCCACCTGTCAGTGTCCATCAGTGGCAGCAGTCAGTGCTCATCAGTGCCACGTGCCAGTGCCCATCAGTGCCACATCAATGCCACATATCAGTGCATACCAGTGCCCATCAATGCCACATATCAGTGCCCATCAATGCCACATCAATGCCACATATCAGTGCCTCCCAGTGCACATCAATGCCACATATCAGTGCCCATCTGAGCTGCCTTTCAGTGTCACCCATCAATGCCAGTCAGTGCCACCTATCAATGCCAGTCAGTGCCACCTATCAGTGCCACCTATCAGTGCCAGTCAGTGTCTCCTATCAGTGTGCATCAGTGCCGCCTATCAGTGCCAGTCAGGGCCGCCTAACAGTGCCAGTCAGTACCGCGTATCAGTGCCAGTCAGTGCTGCCTATCAGTGCCATATATCAGTGTCATTTATCAGTGTTGCCTTTCAGTGCCCATCAGTGATGCCTGTCAGTGTACATCAGTGCCACCTACCAGTGCATCCTCATCAGTGCCCATCAGTGCCACCTATCACTGTCCATCAGTGCAGCCTATCAGTGCCCATCACTTCAGTCTCATTAGCGCACATCAGTGAAGGAGAAAAATCACTTATTTACAAAATTGTATAACAAAAACTAAGAAAAAACTTTTTTTTTTCAAAATTTTCAGTGGTTTTGGTTTGTTTAAGAAAAAATAAAAGTCCCAGAGGTGATTAAATACCACCAAAATAAAGCTCTGTCTCAAAAAAATGATAAAAATTTCATATGGGTACAGTGTTGCATGACCGCGCAATTGTCATTCAAAGTGTGACAGCGCTGAAAGCTGGAAAATGGCCTGGACAGGAAGGGGTATAAGTGCCCGGTAGGCTAGCAGTTAATGGGGAGTGGGGGACAAAGACTTAAAGCGGAACTTCCCCTTTTGGGTGGAACTCCGCTTTAAACTCGCTTAGTGCCTTATCTGCATTAAATCAGCCTCAGAACCTGTGTCATTAATATGTGTTCGGGTTTAAAGGGATGAGGTGACAACCCTCGCCAATGTACATTTCCTGACCTGCCGCCACTGCACCAACGTAAACCTCTTCACTTGTTGTCACTGCAATTCATCGCTCATCATCGCAACATCCACATGCACAGAGTCACACTTCTATTCTCTCTGCCACTGAACTAACATGTGTGGCGCTACCACCTGAGGAGTCGCTGAGTTTTGGGTCCCCCTACAGCTTTGCACAGCCAGGCAACACGCATTTTCTACCACACATTGCATTCAGAGTCAGCAAACCTTCCTTGAGCTTGGTTTTGTGATTTTATGAAAATGTTACTAAACCCACACCAGTACAATCAGTCTGTAGATGCAGTAAAGCATGCTTGTTATACTCACTGTGGAACCTAAGGGGTTAATCCTCTGCATTGTGTAAAAACGCTGTTTGATCCTGTCTTCTCTGATCCTCCCCTTCTTCCAATGTCCCCCTCTTATCTCCTGATAAGACATATCGTGTGGAGTCACTCTGCACTATGCTCAGTTTGGTGTGTATTGCTAAAAAGGTTTTTTTTTCTTGGGATGTGATCAGCATAGGGCCAATCAGCACTGTCCAAACAGAGGTCAGAGGTTCTGCATCCTCCTAGAGCAGAATGAAAACTCCTCCTACAAGCTTTAACCAGTGCTCTGCTGGACACTGCTAGAAGTCACAAGACTGCTCCAACTGCTGATGAGAAAAGGTATTTAGCAGTTTATATTTACTAAAATAATTGCATTTCCATGTTGTGTTTACTGTGGAAGACCAGATATAGTGAATGCAGGGTCCGGGGGAAACCAGATATAGTAAATGCAGGGTCCGGGGAGACCAGATATAGTGAATGCAGGGTCCAGGGAGACCAGATATAATGAATGCAGGGTCCGGGGAGACCGGATATAGTGAATGCAGGGTCCGGGGAGACCAGATATACTGAATGCAGGGTCCGGGGAGACCAGATATAGTGAATGCAGGGTCCGAGGAGACCAGATATAGTGAATGCAGGGTTCGGGGAGAGCGGCTATAGTGAATGCAAGGTTCGGGGAGATCAGATATAGTGAATGCAGGGTCCGGGGAGACTGGATATAGTGAATGCAGGGTCCAGGGAGACCGGATATAGTGAATGCAGGGTCCGGGGAGACCGGATATAGTGAATGCAGGGTCCGGGGAGACCGGATATAGTGAATGCAGGGTCCTGAGAGAGCGGATATAGTGAATGCAGGGTCCGGGGAGACAAGATATAGTGAATGCAGGGTCATGGGAGACCAGATATAGTAAATGCAGGGTCTGGGGAGACCAGATATAGTGAATGCAGGGTCCAGGGAGACCAGATATAGTGAATGCAGGGTCCGGGGAGACCAGATATAGTGAATGCAGGGTCCGGGGAGACCAGATATAGTGAATGCAGGGTCCGGGGAGACCAGATATAGTGAATGCAGGGTCCGGCTAGACCGGATATAGTGAGTGCAGGGTCCGGGGAGACCAGATATGGTGAATGCAGGGTCCTGGGAGACCAGATATAGTGAATGCAGGGTCATGGGAGACCAGATATAGTGAATGCAGGGTCCGGGGAGACCAGATATAGTGAATGCAGGGTCCGGGGAGAGCGGATATAGTGAAGGCAGGGTCTGGGTTTTAGTAACACTTTAAGGGGTTGATAACTTGGGGGGTTAAGGGGCGTGTGGGATGCCCAAGGAACTGTAGAAATTTGGGGACAAACTCCTTAGCTTAACTATGTACAGATGTGGATAAAAAGAATGAAAGTATCTCCTCTGAAGAGCTCTCCAGCCCTTTTGGTGTACCTCCTCAGACCCCAGATGAATCCTTCTGTTCATCCAGCTGCCTGGGGGAATCCATGAGCAAGGAGACCCAGAAGCTGCCACTTTAGTAAAGCAGCCCCAGATGAGGAGCCCCAGAAAAGAGCTTTTATTAAATATAAAAATGAAGGAATGCTATCATCATTTAAACATTACAAAGAGTATAACAGAACATGTAAAAAGGAAATAAAGGCTCAAAAATTGAAAACGAACGACAGATTGCAGAAGATAGCAGAACAAACCCCAAAAATTCTTCAAATATATTAATAGTAAAAAGGTCCGGTCCGAGCATGTAGGCCCTTTACAAAATAATCTAAGGGGGGTGACTGGGGACAAAGAGAAGGCAAATTTATTACATACCTTCTTCAGCTCTGTGTATACAAAGGGGCATGGGGGAGCTCTTGTCCACAATGGGCGTGGTACTGACACAGCTCCAGATGATCCACATTGGCTCACAATTGATATGATCCAAAAATATTTAGACAGAATAAAGGTGAATAAAGCCCCTGGACTGAATGGCATACACCCACGGGGACTTAAAGAATTGAGCTCTGTCATTTCAAAGCCATTTGTTCTAATTTTTAGGGACTCTTTAATGACTGGCATAGTACCACTGGATTGGCGTAAGGCCAATGTGGTGCCAATATTTAAAAAGGGGTCAAAATCTTTACCAAGTAATTATAGACCTGTTAGTGTAACTTCTATAGTTGAGAAGATACTGGAGATAATAAAAGATCACATAGAGGAGTTCTTGCTGGAAAAAAATATTTTAAGCAACAGACAGCATGGATTCATGAAAGACAGATGTTGTCAAACAAATCTGATTTCTTTTTATGAGGAGGTGAGCAAAACCTTGGACAGAAGGGTGGCGGTGGTTGTGGTATACTTGGACAGATGGGTGATGGAGGACGTGGTATACCTGGACAGAGGGGTGGAGGTGGACGTTGTATACTTGGACAGAGGGGTGACGGTGGACGTGGTATACTTGGACAGAGGGGTGGAGGTGGACGTGGTATACTTGAACAGAGGGGAGGAGGTGGACGTGGTATACTTGGACAGAGGGGTGACGGTGGACGTGGTATACTTGGACAGAGGGGTGGAGGTGGACGTGGTATACTTGGACAGAGGGGTGACGGTGGATGTGGTATACTTGGACAGAGGGATGGAGGTGGACGTTGTATACTTGGACAGAGGGGTGACAGTAGACGTGGTATACTTGGACAGAAGGGTGGAGGTGGACATGGTATACTTGGACAAGAGGGGTGGAGGTGGTATACTTGGACAGAGGGGTGGCGGTGGACGTGGTATACTTGGACAGAGGGGTGGCGGTGGACGTGGTATACTTCAACAGAGGGGTGGCGGTGGACGTGGTATACTTCAACAGAGGGGTGGCGGTGGACGTGGTATACTTGGACAGAGGGGAGGAGGTGGACGTGGTATACTTGGACAGAGGGGTGTCAGTAGCAAAACCTTGGACAAGAGGGTTGGAGGTGGACGTGGTATACTTGGACAGAGGGGTGGAGGTGGACGTGGTATACTTGGACAGAGGAGTGGCAGTGGACGTGGTATACTTGGACAGAGGGGTGGCGGTGGACTTTGTATACTTGGACAGAGGGGTGGCGGTGGACGTGGTATACTTCGACAGAGGGGTGGCGATGGATGTGATATACTTGGACAGAGGGGTGGCGGTGGACGTGGTATACTTGGACAGAGGGGTGGCGGTGGACGTGGTATACTTCAACAGAGGGGTGGGGGTGGATGTGGTATACTTCAACAGAGAGGTGGCGGTGGACGTGGTATACTTGGACAGAGGGGTGACGGTGGACGTGGTATACTTGGACAGAGGGGTGTCAGTAGCAAAACCTTGGACAAGAGGGGTGGAGGTGGACGTGGTATACTTGGACAAGAGGGGTGGAGGTGGACGTGGTATACTTGGACAGAGGGGTGGAGGTGGACGTGGTATACTTGGACAGAGGAGTGGCGTGGACGTGGTATACTTGGACAGAGGGGTGACGGTGGACGTGGTATACTTGGACAGAGGGGTGGCGGTGGACGTGGTATACTTGGATTTTGCAAAAGCGTTTGACACTTGTGTAAGGTGTGTAAGGTAAAATCTACAGGCTGGAAAAATCCATATGCAAATGGATAGAAAACTGGCTAAAAGATGGTATTCAGAGAGTAGTGGTTAATGATTCATACTCTGAATGGTCTAGGGATGTCAGTGGGGTACCCCACGGTTCAGTGTTGGGACCCTTACTTTTTAATATATTTATAAACAATACAGTATAGGGTCTGGGATTATAAATCCCATTTCATTCTTTGCAGATGACACCAAGCTGTGCCGTGGAATAACGTCCTTACATGATGTCTCCAACTTGCAAGCTGACCTCAATGCTCTGTGTAATTGGGCATTTATGTGGACAATGAGGTTTAATCAGGGGCAGACTGGCAACTCATGGGGCCCCCGGGCAATAGGGGATCATGGGGCCCCTGTGTCCTTGCCCAAACTCAAAAAAGTCAATGAAAAAGGTACCAGGGGCATCTCATGGGGCCCCCTACTGACCCCGAGCCTTTGGGCAGTGCCCGAGTTTTCAAATGGTCAGTCCTCCCCTGGGTTTAATGTTTATAAATGTAAGGTTCTGCACTTGGGGACTAAGAACATGCATGCATCATACATACTAGGGGGGTACAACTGGGGGAATCAATGGTGGAGAAGGATCTGGGGGTTCTGGTAGATCACAAGCTTAATAATGGCATGCAATGCCAAGCTGCGGGTTCTAAAGCGAGCAAAATCCTCTCTTGTATTAGGAGAGGTATAGACTCCAGAGAGAGAGATATCACCCCCACCCCCCGGTACAAATCATTAGTAAGACCTCATCTGGAATATGCAGTTCAGTTTTGGGCACCAATTCACAAAAATAACATTGGGGAACTGGAGAAAGTACAGAGAAGGGCAACCAAACTGATAAGAGGCATGGAGGAGATCAGCTATGAGGAAAGATTAGAGGAACTGAATGTATTCTCTCTTGAGAAGAGGAGATTAAGGGGGGGTATGATCACCATGTATAATACATAAGGGGGGATATTATCTCCATGTATAATACATAAGGGGGGATATGATCTCCATGTATAATACATAAGGGGGGATATGATCTCCATGTATAATACATAAGGGGGGATATGATCTCCATGTATAATACATAAGGGGGGGATATGATCTCCATGTATAATACATAAGGGGGGATATGATCTCCATGTATAATACATAAGGGGGATATGATTTCCATGTATAATACATAAGGGGGGATATGATCTCCATGTATAATACATAAGGGGGATATGATCTCCATGTATAATACATAAGGGGGATATGATCACCATGTATAATACATAAGGGGGGATATGATCACCATGTATAATACATAAGGGGGGATATGATCTCCGTGTATAATACATAAGAGGGATATGATCTCCATGTATAATACATAAGGGGGGATATGATCTCCATGTATAATACATAAGGGGGGATATGATCACCATGTATAATACATAAGGGGGGATATGATCTCCATGTATAATACATAAGGGGGGATATGATCACCATGTATAATACATAAGGGGGGATATGATCTCCATGTATAATACATAAGGGGGGGATATGATCTCCATGTATAATACATAAGGGGGGATATGATCTCCATGTATAATACATAAGGGGAGATATGATCTCCATGTATAATACATAAGGGGGGGGGATATGATCTCCATGTATAATACATAAGGGGGATATGATCTCCATGTATAATACATAAGGGGGGATATGATCTCTATGTATAATACATAAGAGGGGATATGATCTCCATGTATAATACATGAGGGGGGATATGATCTCCATGCATAATACATAAGGGGGGATATGATCTCCATGTATAATACATAAGGGGGGATATGACCTCCATGTATAATACATAAGGGGGGATATGATCTCCATGTATAATACATAAGGGGGATATGATCACCATGTATAATACATAAGGGGGGGATATGATCTCCATCTATAATACATAAGGGGGGATATGACCTCCATGTATAATACATAAGGGGGGATATGATCTCCATGTATAATACATAAGGGGGGATATGATCTCCATGTATAATACATAAGGGGGATATGATATCCATGTATAATACATAAGGGGGAGATATGATCTCCATGTATAATACATAAGGGGGGATATGATCTCCATGTATAATACATAAGGGGGGATATGATCTCCATGTATAATACATAAGGGGGATATGATATCCATGTATAATACATAAGGGGGGGATATGATCTCCATGTATAATACATAAGGGGGGATATGATCTCCATGTATAATACATAAGGGGGGATATGATCTCCATGTATAATACATAAGGGGGGATATGATCTCCATCTATAATACATAAGGGGGGATATGACCTCCATGTATAATACATAAGGGGGGATATGATCTCCATGTATAATACATAAGGGGGGATATGATCTCCATGTATAATACATAAGGGGGATATGATATCCATGTATAATACATAAGGGGGGGATATGATCTCCATGTATAATACATAAGGGGGGATATGATCTCCATGTATAATACATAAGGGGGATATGATCTCCATGTATAATACATAAGGGGGGGATATGACCTCCATGTATAATACATAAGGGGGGGATATGATCTCCATGTATAATACATAAGGGGGAGGGATATGATCTCCATGTATAATACACAAGGGGGGGGGGTATGATCTCCATGTATAATACATGTAGCAGGAGAGATTAATCCTGTTTCATGGCTGTGATCTGCTGACTGGCCTCTCCTGTGTAACCTGACACTTGCCCTGACACAGACAAAGCAGTGAGGGATTTCAGCCCCCCCTTTCTCCTCTCAGACTGTAAGAGAGAGAGAGCCAATTATGAGAGCCATTAAAGGAGCCAATGTCAAGGACTCTTTCAAGCAGGAAGTGCAGCTGCAAAGCATTGTGGACGATGGAGTTTTGAACAGAAACGGCCTCATAGGCTAATATGGAGATAGAATTAAAAAAGAACCACGAAAGCCATCATGCTTAGGGAGAGCAGAGTGAAGGGGCCATCTGGGGGCTTTCTCCTGAGGGAGAGGGAGATTGCATGTGGCAGGAGAGAGATTGGACCTGGCAAAGAAGTGCTGATGGGCAGTGCACTGCATGCTTGGTGATCTGGATCAGACAAAGGAACATCCAAACTGAGAGAAGTGGTCTACAGTACAGTGCCTACACTGACAGTGTGAAGTGCTCATCGTGAGGTGACCAGAGGAACCTGTCATTTCCAGGACGATCGTTTGGGCCTTTGTCACAGGATCTGGTGAGAGGGATTTCTCCCACTGTCAGATGACAGGAACATTGCACACATACAGAGACATCATACCTTGCTCATATTCACCAGGCACTGGGTTGTGTAGATGGCCCTGCTGAACAGACACCATGTTCACTTTGCTATACAAATACTGCCACAGGATTACAATTACACTTTAAGTGTTTAAGGAGTTTAAGTGCACCAACGAAAGTGGCTAGCTGAAGATCCCAACATTCATCCAGTTACAAAGAGACTGAAGTTACTGGTGCCATACGAGCACGCGCATGCGTAGTCAGGCCTCTATATTGCATGGTGTGTGAGGGAATAGCTTTACCTTGAAAGTAGCTATTAAGCATCAGTTGGGTACAGTGTTTTCCTATTGGGGTCATGGTGTCGGGGTTTAGAAGGGAGAAGTCTGACACAACAGAGAGTCATTCTTCTGCTCTCCTCCTGCTTGGACATCATGGGGCCAAATTTATGAAGAGGAGTTAAATCCACTTTGAGGTTGCCATTTAAGTGTTTGCCTCTGCTCTTGGGGTTATTCATGGTTGGAATCCCCTGAAAGCAGCCCAAGTGTAAAAGTGAGTTATATTGCTTTCCGTCACAGTATTTGTTGTTCTCTTGATTCTCCTAACATATACTGGTTGTTAATGTTTATTACTTCCCATAGAGGTCTACAGTAAAGCTGATCTCTGTGTTTTATTATAAAGTGTGTGCTTTTCATTGGTCCTTGCACTTACACTATTGCCAGGTGTGCCAGTGTGGGCTGAGACAGTTCTTGGGGTTGAGAGGAAGAGTGGCGGAGTGAACAAACTTAAGCAGCCCCTTCGGGGATATCGCTACATGTGGGGGCTCGTCCGGGATTACTTGCTGCTCAATCACCCAACAACCACTCAAGCAGTGCCCTATACCAACTCCTAAGATGGACGTCGCAGCTGCGACCAAGTGGTGCAGCAGGGAAAATGCTTGCCCAGAACGGAGTGTAGTGGTCGAGTTCCCCAGAGAAATGGGGACCAAAGAACAGATTACCAAGATAGTGAATGCACTACCCACAGAGGGGAAGAAAACGTGTGTGATAGATGTGATACCCGCCTCAGACACCACCCTGGCATATGCCCTGCTAGAGTGGAGGAAGGGGATCCCTGACAGTTTCCAAGGAGCCAATATCCAAATAGAGGATGGGACAAGGCTCCAGTTACTTCAGTTGAACACCCCAGGGCCTAGTTGTGCAAAACCTGAGAGGGAAGAATCCCTGTCCCAGACACCTTTAGCCACCATAGGCCCGGAATTCCTCACTGCATTGGGGGACTTCATGTTAAAATGCCGCAAAGACCCCTCTCCATACACAGGGATGTATCGGAAGCTCAGATTCTTCTCGGGTAGACAACCAATACCTACCGGGGAGGATGGCTTTGAAGAGTGGCTAGACCAAGCCATGCAAGCACTAAGTGAATGGGACATTCCTGAGGCCCACAAGAAACAGAGGATTACGGAGAGCATAAGGGGCCCTGCATTGGAGGTCATTCGCAACCTAAAACTTAGCAAACAGGATTGCACTGCTCAGGGCTATCTAGATATTTTACAAGATGTATTTGGGCGCACTGAGAAGGCTTCAGACCTCATCTATCAGCTAGAGCATACCTACCAAAATGAAGGGGAGAAACTCTCCAGTTACATGGGACGTCTAGACAAGATAATACACCAAATTCTGCTAAAAAGGGGAATAGGCCCTGAAAGAGTAGATGAGGTTCGGGCGCAACAAGTCCTACGGGGAGCCAGGCCCCTAGACCCTATTGCCATTCTATTACGAACTCGGCGAGATGGTGGCCTCCTGAACTATCCAGACTTGATCCGGACTGTGAGAGAGGAGGAAGCCATGTTGGATGACAAAGAGAGACAGTCAGACTCTGTTGTAGGGGTCCGGGTAGTCAATGTGGGAGGTGACACCCCTGAAGTTGAACTCCTTAAGACTCAGGTGTCCCAATTAATGGAGATGGTGACCTTACTAATGGCGGGACCGTCGGGTTTAGCAAGAGAGACGAGAGCAGTTTCTGAAAACCTGTCAGGAGTTGCCCCAACGCAAGCAACTAGTCCCACCATTCAAATGACCTGCTTTAATTGTGGAGGGACCGGACATGTCAGGAGAGTCTGTCCAAGCCCCAGGAAGCCTGAAGCTAAGCGCCAAAAACCGGCGGAAAACTTCAGAGGGCCCTGGTGAAGGAGCAACCCAGGGACCCCACCACCACAGCTAGCTCCACTCAACCAAGTAAAAGGGGGGCGAGGAGAAAATCTGGTCCTATCCAGAAGGACCCCACCATCCCTTACAAACAGCCTAGGGAAGATGCCACTTCACCTCAGGGAGTCAGTGCACACCTCAAACCTGGGAGTCAACCACGGCTTAGGCCGAGTCAAAACTCCCCCAGGAGGGGAGTAAGGATAAGAACTGCAGAACAGAAGAAGACGGCTACCTGTTCACCACTCCCTGAGAATTTAGTGGGACCCTCCCCTGTCGTCCCGATTCAGGTAGAAGGGATTTATACCAGGGCTCTTCTGGACACCGGAGCCCAAGTAACCCTTCTGTATCGAGACTTCTATGACAAGCATCTGAAGCATTTGCCCTTGCAGAAGCTGGAAGATTTGGAAATATGGGGCATAGGAACCCAGAAGTTTCCCTATGATGGTTACCTATCGGTCAGACTAACTTTTGATCCTTCCATGACAGGGAAGGCTGAGACTTTCGAAGCCTTAGCCATCATCTGTCCTCGGCCGCCTGGGGCCAATAGGAGTCCCCTAATCATAGGGACCAACACCAATCTTGTCAGAAGGCTGTTGGCGCCATTGGTCGAAGAGCCCAATGATCAACCCACTTCTGTACATCCCATGCTGAGGCAAGCATATCAGCACCTGGTACAAGAAAGGAGAACCCCAGCGGAAAGAATAGGGAAGATATGGCGCCTGGATCAACATGAGAAGGTGCTACAACCCGGAGAGGTGGCGTGTTTACAGGCATCAGTCAAATTGACCTGGAAGCAGCCAGGCCCCTTCATTGTCCTTGAGGCTGGTGGCTGTGAAGAGAACACAGGAGTGGAGATCCTCCCGGAGGTAGTGTCAACAAAAGCGCTACGGAGGAGTCACGGAAAGGTTTCGGTCAGTGTTTATAACCCAACTGCTGCCCCAGTGAAAATCCCAGCTCGGGTGCTGTTAGGACATGTGGATCCTGCAACTCCAATCTTGCCCACTGAACTAGGGGACGGAAGAGAGAAAGAAATCCCTGTCGATGCGTTTTACCCAAGGAACACCCCCCTTTCCCCGGAATGGAGAGAGAGAGCGAAGAATCAACTCCTAGGGTGGCGGGCTGCATTCTCCAGAAGTGAGTTCGATGTGGGATGTGCAGAGAGTGCCCATCATCGGATCCGGCTTCGAGAAGACGCTCCATTCAGGGAAAGGGTTCGACGAGTTCCATTGGGAGATTTGGAAGACCTGCGTGAGCAATTGGCAGAGTTGAAGAGGACAGGCATCATCAGAGAGTCCCGAAGCCCATACGCCTCTCCGATAGTGGTGGTCCGGAAGAAGAACGGATCGTTAAGATTGTGCATCGACTACCGGACGCTAAACCGAAGAACTGTTCCTGATCAGTATACCACCCCCAGGATAGAGGATGCTTTGCAAAGCCTATCAGGGGCAAAGTGGTTCAGTGTGCTGGACCTGAAGAATGGGTATTACCAGATCCCCATGCACCCAGAAGACCGAGAAAAGACCGCGTTCATAACCCCAATAGGGTTCTTTGAATTTGACCGGATGCCTCAAGGTTTGTGCAACTCTCCAGCCACCTTTCAAAGGCTGATGGAGAAGACGGTGGGTGACATGAATTTAATTGAAGTACTGGTATACTTGGACGACATCATTGTGTTCGGGAAGACCCTGGAGGAACATGAGGAGAGATTGGAGAAGGTACTCAAGAGACTTCATGATGAGGGACTGAAGTTGTCTTTGGAGAAGTGCCAGTTTTACCAACCCTCGGTCAATTACCTGGGTCATATCGTATCTGCCGATGGAGTGGCCACTGACCCCAAGAAGCTGGAAGCTGTTACTTCGTGGCCGAGGCCCACAAATGTCACAGAGCTCAGATCTTTCCTGGGGTTTTGCTCCTATTATCGCAGATTCGTCCAGGGTTTCGCTCGGATAGCCCGTCCACTCAATGAACTGCTCAGAAACGAAGAAGACAATGATGATGCAGATCTTTCTAGACCTGCGAAGCCAGCAGTGGGACCCAGGAGGCCTAGGGAATCTATTCAAGGACAATGGACAACCCAGTGTGAAGAGGCCTTTGAACGGCTGAAAAAGAGTCTAACCACCGCTCCAATCCTGGCCTATGCAGACCCAGCCAAGCCGTACGAATTGCATGTGGATGCAAGTAGAGATGGGTTAGGGGGAGTCCTCTATCAAGAACAGAATGGATGCTTGCGACCTGTCGCCTATGTGAGTCGGGATTTGGCGTCCGCTGAGAAGAACTACCCCACCCACAAGCTTGAATTCTTGGCCTTGAAGTGGGCAGTAGTGGACAAACTTCGAGATTACCTATATGGAGCAGAATTCGTGATAAAAACAGATAATAACCCCCTCACATACATTCTCACTACAGCTAAGCTGGATGCTACTGGCCACAGGTGGTTAGCTGCCTTATCGGAGTTCACTTTCAGCCTCAGTTATCGACCAGGGATTGGGAATAGGGATGCAGATGCCTTATCCCGAAGACCTCACTGTTCCAAGGATTCCCCAGAAGAGTGGACTCAAGTGCCCTCTGAAGGGGTACGAGCCTTATGCCAAGGAGTGGAACACCGAACAAGAGGTGGGTCCAGGGCAGAAGACATTGGGATTTCGGCATCTGGCGTTCCCAGGTGTTATTGCAATGTCACCCAGGTTGGGGGTGAAGGCCTGCCCAAGCTTTCCAGGAAGGATCTGCGAAGAGATCAGTTGGAAGACCCCCTCTGTGGCCTAGTATTGAAGGCTTTAGAAAGCAAAAGCCCTGATTTGCTTCTTACATCGTCAAGGGAGGCCCGGCGGCTACATCATGAGTGGGATCGGCTACAGTTACGCCACGGAGTGGTCTACCGAAGGGGCCCCTCTGATGATCCTGAAGAGAAATGGCAGCTATTTTTGCCCGCAAAACACAGAGAAACGGTGCTGACTGCTCTCCATGATGACCATGGCCATCTGGGACCAGAAAGAACCTTTTGTTTGGTAAGAGACCGCTTCTACTGGCCCTGCATGCGGACAGAAGTTGAAAGTTACTGTCACTCCTGCATCCGATGTATTCAGAGGAAGACTCTGCCTCAACGAGCTGCCCCAATGGGCCACCTTCAAAGTCAGGGACCCATGGAGTTGGTGTGCATTGACTTCCTGTGCCTGGAGTCGGATCAGAGTGGACAGGGAAATATCCTGGTAGTGACTGACCATTTTACCAGGTATGCCCAGGCTTTTCCTGCTAGAGATCAGTTAGCATCAACTGTGGCAAAGATTTTAGTAGAAAGGTTCTTTGTGCATTACGGACTACCACAACGTATCCACTCAGACCAAGGGAGAGATTTCGAGAGCAATCTCATCAAGAGACTCTTGAGTCTACTAGGCATCCAAAAGTCGAGGACTACTCCATACCATCCTCAGGGAGATCCTCAGCCAGAGAGATTCAATCGTACCCTCCTGAATATGCTCGGGACTTTGACTTCAGTGCAAAAGCAACACTGGAGTAAGCATGTAGCAGCCATCGTACATGCCTACAATAGCACTGCCAACGACGCTACAGGATACTCTCCTTACCGGCTGATGTTCGGCCGGGAAGCTCGACTGCCAGTAGACTTGGCTTTTGGAACCTCTGTAGACCATACCTCTGCAGCTTCCCATAGAGGATATGTGGACCGCTTAAGGAAAAGCCTGAAGATTGCTTATGAGAAGGCTCAAGCCACCTCAGATGCCAGGGGACAGAGAAACAAAGAGAACTTTGATCTCAGAGTGCGAGTACAGGACTTACAATCTGGAGACAGAGTCTTACTGAGAAATCTGGGCATCCCTGGAAAACACAAGCTGGCGGATAGGTGGCGATCAGAGCCCTATGTCATCTGCAAACAATTGCCTGGATTGCCAGTTTACCAGATTCGACCGGAAAAGGGTGTTGGCCCACTCAAAACCTGGCACCGCAACCACCTTTTGCCTTTGTCAGATGCAGTCCGTCTACCATCACAATCTGATCCACAGTCTACCCCCTCAACTTCTCAGAGAACTAGACCTGTGACCAGGTCTCAACCCACACCACCTCCTGTAAATGAAGAGGACAGTGAGAGTGAGGAGGTAGGGACAGATTTGCTGTGGCCATCCGACATTTCCGAACCCACCACTCCTTGTTCCACTGGAGTGACTGACGTAGTTCCTCTTAGGCCAGAGGCTCCTGAATTTGTACCTCAGGCTCAACATACAGAAGATTTGCAAGAGCCTGAGCCTTCTCTACCCGAGTTAGAACCTGAAGACTCTGGGTCCATTGTTGCTGAGGGAGAAGACGTGGAGGAAGCTGAACTGGGAGAGACAGAGTGCGTCGAGCAAGAAGCAAGGGTTGATGAGTCAGTAGTGTCAGAACCAACATCGGAAGCAACGCCAGAACCATTGCTAGAGCCCAGAGAACAGAGAGAGCGTAGAGTTATTCAACCCCCAAAAAGACTGACATATGATGTGTTGGGTGAAAACTCTGAGGAAGTAGTACATGCTTCTAGAAGGAATCTCGTGACGCCTGGTTCTCCTACAGCAGTTTCGGTAGAGAACAGCCCCAACTCACCCCCTGGCACATCTGGTTGGGCCATTCCCATTAGTGTGGCCTATGGGCAGGACAACCCTCACTTTGCTACATGGTGGGAGGTTCCTCTGCCAGATTCTTATGCAAGTGTGAATAATTTAATTTCCTGTGTGTACTAATTTGTTTTCTCCGCGTGTATATATCAAGCATGTACCAGGTCAAGGATTGTTACTGCCTTTGGAGGACCAAAGGTTCTTTGGTGGGGGGAGTGTGTAGCAGGAGAGATTAATCCTGTTTCATGGCTGTGATCTGCTGACTGGCCTCTCCTGTGTAACCTGACACTTGCCCTGACACAGACAAAGCAGTGAGGGATTTCAGCCCCCCCTTTCTCCTCTCAGACTGTAAGAGAGAGAGAGCCAATTATGAGAGCCATTAAAGGAGCCAATGTCAAGGACTCTTTCAAGCAGGAAGTGCAGCTGCAAAGCATTGTGGACGATGGAGTTTTGAACAGAAACGGCCTCATAGGCTAATATGGAGATAGAATTAAAAAAGAACCACGAAAGCCATCATGCTTAGGGAGAGCAGAGTGAAGGGGCCATCTGGGGGCTTTCTCCTGAGGGAGAGGGAGATTGCATGTGGCAGGAGAGAGATTGGACCTGGCAAAGAAGTGCTGATGGGCAGTGCACTGCATGCTTGGTGATCTGGATCAGACAAAGGAACATCCAAACTGAGAGAAGTGGTCTACAGTACAGTGCCTACACTGACAGTGTGAAGTGCTCATCGTGAGGTGACCAGAGGAACCTGTCATTTCCAGGACGATCGTTTGGGCCTTTGTCACAGGATCTGGTGAGAGGGATTTCTCCCACTGTCAGATGACAGGAACATTGCACACATACAGAGACATCATACCTTGCTCATATTCACCAGTTACTGGGTTGTGTAGATGGCCCTGCTGAACAGACACCATGTTCACTTTGCTATACAAATACTGCCACAGGATTACAATTACACTTTAAGTGTTTAAGGAGTTTAAGTGCACCAACGAAAGTGGCTAGCTGAAGATCCCAACATTCATCCAGTTACAAAGAGACTGAAGTTACTGGTGCCATACGAGCACGCGCATGCGTAGTCAGGCCTCTATATTGCATGGTGTGTGAGGGAATAGCTTTACCTTGAAAGTAGCTATTAAGCATCAGTTGGGTACAGTGTTTTCCTATTGGGGTCATGGTGTCGGGGTTTAGAAGGGAGAAGTCTGACACAACAGAGAGTCATTCTTCTGCTCTCCTCCTGCTTGGACATCATGGGGCCAAATTTATGAAGAGGAGTTAAATCCACTTTGAGGTTGCCATTTAAGTGTTTGCCTCTGCTCTTGGGGTTATTCATGGTTGGAATCCCCTGAAAGCAGCCCAAGTGTAAAAGTGAGTTATATTGCTTTCCGTCACAGTATTTGTTGTTCTCTTGATTCTCCTAACATATACTGGTTGTTAATGTTTATTACTTCCCATAGAGGTCTACAGTAAAGCTGATCTCTGTGTTTTATTATAAAGTGTGTGCTTTTCATTGGTCCTTGCACTTACACTATTGCCAGGTGTGCCAGTGTGGGCTGAGACAGTTCTTGGGGTTGAGAGGAAGAGTGGCGGAGTGAACAAACTTAAGCAGCCCCTTCGGGGGTATCGCTACATACATAAGGGGGGGGGATATGATCTCCATGTATAATACATAAGGGGGATATGATCTCCATGTATAATACATAAGGGGGGATATGATCTCCATGTATAATACATAAGGGGGGGATATGATCTCCATGTATAATACATAAGGGGGGGATATGATCTCCATGTATAATACATAAGGGGGGGATATGATCGCCATGTATAATACATAAGGGGGGATATGATCTCCATGTATAATACATAAGGGGGGATATGACCTCCATGTATAATACATAAGGGGGGATATGATCTCCATGTATAAATACATCAGTGGTTCATATAGTGAACTCGGTGTAGTTATTCACCCTGAGGTCATCACAGAGGACAAGGGGGCGCTCTTTACGTCTGGAGGAAAAGAAATTTAATCTCCAAACATGGAAATATTTCTGCATAGTAAGAGCTGTGAGAATGTGGAATAGACTCCCTCATGAGTTGGTTCTGGCCAGCTCAGTGGATTGCTTTAAAAAAGTCCTGGATTATTTCCTAGATACACAGAATATAACTGGATATAACATTTATAGGTAAAGTTGATCCAGGGAATATCCGATTGCCTCTCGGGGGATCAGGAAGGAATTTTTTCCCCTGCAGGAGAAAATTGGATCATGCTTTTCTGGGGTTTCTGCCTTTATCTGGATCAACTGTGGGTGTAGGATTATAATTTTTTTTTTTTTGGTTGAATTGGATGGACTTTTGTCTTTTTTCAGCCAGACTAACTATGTAACTATGTGTATGTAGATGGGTTTTGCCATCTGACTGCCCTCTCCCCTTATCTGTGTGCAATTACTCACTCAGTCCTCTCCTGTAAGCTTGTGGGTTGGTGGATGCCTTCATGATTTACACTGGTCTGGCCTCTTCCCTGCTTCCCAGGGTGTCCCTATATCCGGTCTCAGGGGACAGTTATGACTGAGAGATCCTCCTTCCAAGACCTTGCCTGCAGATGGTCCCCTCCCAGAGCCCCCTCTCAGGTTCCACACTCCAGCCTTCTCACACCATCTTCCACCTGACACTGACCACTTCCTGATAAGGCTCTCCCATACTTAGGCTGCCTTGACCCCATGCTAAGCCTCCTGCTTGGAGATTGGTCAGAATCCCCTGAGTATGCAGATCAGCCCCTCCTTACCCCAATGTCAGGGCAGGAACGATGGAATGGGCAGGCAGGCCTATGGTAAGGTCACGCAGCGACTGACGACAGCCACTACCCACAGACCAGAGTCCCTCAGGCCGCGGAGTCTAAGCCCCAGGCTACCCTTCACCAGAGTCCCTGATGGTGGGGATGGACCTGATGCAGCCTGAAACCAGGTCGCAGCCCCCAAGTAACCCCAGCTGCGGTAACGACTGCCGCCAATGGCGTACAGCTGGTGGGAGCTAGATGGGAACACGTGTAGCATAGTCAGACAGGCCGGGTCAATAACAACAGAGCAGACAGTACTAGACGGTAGGCAAAGAATACTCAGGTCACGGGCCGGGTTCAGCAACAGGAGGTCAGGTAAAGGGTTAAAGCAGCGAATAGTCTTTTCCAAGCCGAGTCGGTTACCAGGAGAGCAATGAGAACAGCACAAGAGCTTGCGACAAGGAAACATACAGGACACGAGTGCAGAGAGCACTTGCAGACAGCATGCTTAAATGTGATCAACCACACCCTTCTGAGGAGGAGCCGCAGAAGCCTGAAGGCATAAAGGTTCCCACCATGCTTTGCAGAAACCTAATATGAATGCCAGCACATGGAGTTGCACAAGCTCTGAGGAAAGGTAGGACCTTGACACCCCACCCACTGCCTTCTAGAAACTTCTCAAGCATCTAGAGGAGGGGGAGGTATCAGGGAACTGACCTGCAGAGCCCTCATCCCTGACCTAAAGTTACCTGGCTGACTCATCCCAGGCTGCTATCCAGTCTCTAACTAAAAAAAAATACCTAGCTAGCTCCCCAAGGATAACTAGAGGGGCGCTACACGCATAATTTTTTTTAAAAAAGGTGCGCAAACTCCTATGTTGCTATATCAACAGTTACAATTTATGTCTCATCGCCTATTTATATATGTGAAAACAATAAAATAGAAACCAGTGTGAAAATCCACCTTAAATATTAGTAAAGTACACAGCGTGACCAAAAATTCCTAAACAATTTTACATACAAATAAAAGTGAAAATAAAAAAAAGAATGAATAAGCAGAAAAAACATAAAAAGCATAAAAAGCCTACTCCCAGCGTCCCATTATGGACCAAAAAAGGCTACCAAGCCACCAAATAACCAGACACGCCACCTCCATACTAGATCAGCAAGATCAAAAGCGCTTGAACACGTACATACATAAGATCACCCCCAGGGTCCACTGCCACTTTCCAAACACATCCAAGCAATCCAAAATTTGCAAGAAGTGTTAGCGTCTCCCCAGGAATAGTAGAAAGAAAACAATAGGAGACCATAGACTAGATAAATTGCTTCTAGTTCTGCCTTAAGTGAACCTGAATGCACAAGTCATCCGTGGCCTACAGGTTACAGCAAGACATATGTGCGAATGCAAATACATGTCTGGGGACCTCGTGTGTTACAGAGCAGATGGTCCCTCTGGGAAGCACTTTGGCCTATCTAGGGTCCCTTGGGGCTTTTACCGAGGCAATGCTAGCATTACTAGTATATGTCACTTGAAATGTTAGAATTGCCTCATCTGTTCAACCACAAAGGAAATTGCTAAGTGCAAAAAAATATATAAAAATGCTATGCTGGGGCATACTTAGAGCAGAAATTGTGTACAGAAATGTCCTAATACTGGTTAGGTTCGTACGACCAATGTTCCATTCATGGTGTCAACATGTAGAAAAGGAGAAGCTAGGACAAGAATCTATATCAGGACTATTCGAGAAAGAAAACGGCAGTTACTGTGTAACGTGACATGTAAAGACGGTTCGGTTCACTTTAGGAATTGCACAGAAATGTGTTGCGCATTTCTGTGCGATTCACATACAGTTCAGTGCGGTGCGATTTGAGCCCATTCATTTTGATTCGGCTCAGATCTCACTGCACCGCACCAAAAGTAGTGCATGCACTACATTAGGAAACGCACCGCAAATGGATCTGGATCTGGTACAGGCATATGCAATGCGTCTGCAACATACGCTTGGGGTGTTGTTAACTTAACACTAACACCCGCTGCGAATTGCAATTGCAGTGTGATTGAACACAGGTGTGGGAAACGTACATGGAACCCAAGTTTCCCGCACTGAATTCTGGAGTGAACAGGTCCTAAACCAATTATTCCATTTTTCACACATGTAAATATACACATTTGTGGAATGAATATGCATTCAAACTACACGAAAAGAGATAACTAGCGCATGGCTGTCTCTTTCCTTAAAGTGTTACTAAACCCAGGACCCTGCATTCCCTATATCCGGTCTCCCCGGACCCTGCATTCACTATATCCGTTCTCCCCGGACCCTGCATTCACTATATCCGCTCTCCCCAGACCCTGAATTCACTATATCTGGTCTCCCCAGACCCTGCATTCACTATATCCCTATATCCGGTCTCCCCGGACCCTGCACTCACTATATCCGGTCCCCCCAGACCCTGCACTCACTATATCCGGTCTTCCCGGACCACGCATTCAGTATATCAGGTCTCCCAGGACCCTGCATTCACTATATCTGGTCTCCCCGGACCCTGCATTCACTATATCAGGTCTCCCCGGACCCTGCATTCACTATATCTGGTCTCCCCAGACCCTGCATTCACTATATCCGCTCTCCCTGGACCCTGCATTCACTATATCCGGTCTCCCCGGACCCTGCATTCACTATATCTGGTCTCCCCAGACCCTGCATTCACTATATCCGCTCTCCCCGGACCCTGCATTCACTATATCCGCTCTCCCTGGACCCTGCATTTACTATATCCGGTCTCACTGGACCCTACATTCACTATATCTGGTCTTCCCAGACCCTGCATTCACTATATCCGCTCTCCCCGGACCCTGCATTTACTATATCCGGTCTCACTGGACCCTGCATTAACTATATCCAGTCTCCCTGGACCCTGCATTCACTATATCCGGTCTCCCCAGACCCTGCATTTATTATATCCAGTCACCCCGGACAGAGCATTCACTATATTCGGTTTCCCCAGACCCTGCATTCACTATATCCGGTCTCCCCGGACCCTGCATTCACTATATCCAGTCTCCCTGGACCCTGCATTCACTATATCCGGTCTCCCCAGACCCTGCATTTATTATATCCAGTCACCCCGGACAGAGCATTCACTATATTCGGTTTCCCCAGACCCTGCATTCACTATATCCGGTCTCCCCGGACCCTGCATTCACTATATCTGGTCTCCCCGGACCCTGCATTCACTATATCTGGTCTCCCCAGACCCTGCATTCACTATATCCGCTCTCCCCAGACCCTGCATTCACTATATCCAGTCTCCCCGGACCCTGCATTCACTATATCTGGTCTCCCCGGACCCGGCATTCACAGTATCTGGTCTCCCCGGACCCTGCATTCACTATACTGTATCTGGTCTCCCCACACCCTGCATTCACTATATCTGGTTTCCCCGGACCCTGCATTTACTATATCTGGTCTCCCTGGACCCTGCATTCACTATATCTGGTCTCCCACAGTACACACAACATGGAAATGCAATTATTTTAGTAAATATAAACTGCTAAATACCTTTCTTCATCAGCTGTGAGAGTAGTCTTGTGACTTCCATCAGCGTCCTGCTAAGCACTGCTTAAAGCTTGTAGGAGGAGTTTCCATTTTGCCCGAGGAGGATGCAGAACCCTTGACCTCTGTGTGGACAATGCTGATTGGCCCTGTGCTGATGACATGCACTCTCCCAAGAGAAAAAAAAACTCTCTAGCCACACACCCCAAACTGAACAAAGTTAATGCCCCCCCCAAATAAACCCCCCAAAAACAAACAAACAAAAAGGGGGGGCTCGATGAACCACTCGGCATTTTTCTGCCATCACTTTTCTATGTTTCTATGTCCTTGTGGCTGTTTTTTTTCATATTTGCCTATCTTCTTCCTGCCTCTGTGCCACCTGGGGGCCTGATTCTACGCCGCCATTTTGAAAGCTTTATTGCATACTGCACTTGTGCAAGATGGATTTACCCCCCTTCCTGACCAGGCCATTTTTTGCGATACAGCGCTGCATTACTTTAACTGACAATTGCGCGGTCATGCAACACTGCACCCCAATTTATGTCCTTTTTTCTCCATAAATGGAGCGCTCTTTCTGTGGTATTTGATCGCCTCTGTGTTTTTTATTTTTTGCACTATAAACAAAATAGACCGACAATTTTGAGAAAAAAAACTATATTTTTGACTTTTTGCTATTAAAAATGTCTAGTGAGAAAATTTTAAAAATCAAATTTTGTCATAAATTTAGGCCAAAATGTACAGTGCATCCAGACAGTATTCACAGCGCTGGACTTTTGCCACATTTTGTCATGTTACAGCCTTATTCCAAAATGGATCAAATTAATTTTTTTCTTCAACATTCAAACAATACCCATAATGACAACGTGAAAGTAGTTCGTTTTGAAATCTTTGCTATTTATTAAAAATAAAAAACTAAAAAAAACACATGTACATAAGTTTTTGCTTAATGCTTTGCTGAAGCACCTTTAGCACCAATCACAGCCTCAAGTCATTTGGAGTATGATGCTACAAGCTTGGCACACCTATTGTTGGGTAATTTCTTCCATTCTTCTTTGCAGTACCTCTCAAGCTCCATCAGGTTAGATGGGGAGCATCGGTGCACAGCCATTTTCAGATCTCTCCAGAGATGTTCAATAGGGTTCAAGTCTGGGCTCTGGCTGAGCCAATCCAGGACATTCACAGAGTTGGCCTGTAGGCACTCCTTTGTTATGTGGGCTGTGTGCTTAGGGTCGTTGTCCTGTTGGAACATGAACCGTCGCCCCAGTCTAAGGTCCAGAGCACTCGAACAGGTTTTCATCAAGGATGTCTCTGTACATTGCTGCATTCATCTTTCCTTCAAACCTGACTAGTCTCCCATTTCCTGCCACTGAAAAACCTCCCCACAGCATGATGCTGCCACCACCATGCTTCACTGTAGGGATGGTATTGGCCAGGTGGTGAGCGGTGCCTGGTTTCCTCCAGATATGATTCTTGGCATTCAGGCCAAAGAGTTCAATCTTTGATTCATCAGACAAGAGAGTTTTGTTTCTCATGGTCTGAGAGTCCCTCAGGTGCCTTTTGGCAAACTCCAGGCGGGCTTCCATTTGCCTTTTACTGAGGAGTGGCTTCCATCTGGCCACTCTACTATACAGGCCTGATTGGTGGAGTGCTGCTGAGATGGTTGTTCTTCTGGAAGGTTCTCCTCTCTTCACAGAGAAATTCTGGAGCTCTTTCAGAGTGACCATTGGGTACTTGGTTACCTCCCTGGCTAAGGCCCTTCTCCGTTGACTGCTGATTTTGGCCGGGCGGCCCGCTCTAGGAAGATTCCTGATGGTTCCAAACTTCTTCCATTTACGGATGATGGAGCCCACTGTGCTCATTGGGACCTTCGATGCTGCAGAAATTGTTTTGTACCCTTCCCCAGATCTGTGCCTTGATAAAATCCTGTCTCGGAGGTGTACGGACAATTCCTTGGACTTCATGGCTTGGTTTGTGCTCTGACATGCACTGTTAACTGTGGGACCTTCTACAGACAGGTTTATGCCTTTCCTAATCATGTCCAATCAACTGAATTTCCCACAGATGGACTCCAATCAAGTTGTGGAAACATCTCAAGGATGATCAGTGGGAACAGGATGCACCAGAGCTCAATTTTGAGTGTCATAGCAAAGGCTGGGAATACTTATATACATGTGTTTTTTTTTTCGTTTTTTAATTTTAATAAATTGAAAAGATTTCAAAATGAACTTCTTTCACATTGTCATTATGGGGTATTGTTTGTAGAATGTTGAAGAAAAAAAAAAATTTAATCCATTTTGGAAAAAGGCTGTAACATAACAAAATGTGGCAAAAGTTAAGCGCTGTGGTAGGGCAGAGGACAGCGGCACAGCTCCTTCTCCCATCCCTGCACTGCACACAGCCTGGTCATAGGCAGCAGAGCTCATCCTCCCCACACAACGCATAACTGAGGTCATTTTAGTGTCAGGTTTGGGTACTATAGTGTCAAACTAGGGCAGTAAAGTATCAGATTAGGGTAGTATAATGGCAGTATAGAGACAGCCCACGCCAGCATCCCCCTAGATCCAGCAATGTATGAGTAGATCTATCTACTACAATGACTTCCAGCTTCTATGGCGCCCTACCAGTTATAGCACATGCATACTTAAATTGGTCCACGTTGCACCAATGTAACTATCAAAAATATCTATACTTAAATTTTAGCTTTAAATACTCATAACCCTTATAATAAAACCAATTTAGTTTCCCTTCATGTTATTTTTACTTTGCAGTCATACAACGTTCAAACAATTTCACACAAAAAGCCTGTGCGTGTAACTGTGACAAATGTACTTTCTGTACTGGAAATGTCGTTTCAATATTACTAGGTACCTCTGCATGGAGTTAGCAGCTGTGGAACCAACTTTCATATGAAATTCTGGTGAGAATCATAATTTTTTTAACAGTCCTAAAGTGTATGTGAACCTTTACAACCCATTCAGATGAAAATAGAAATGAAAGGTAAAACGTTTTTATATACAAGTACTGTGCAAAATTTTTAAGCAGGTGTGAAAAAATGCTGTAAATTAAAAATACTTTCAGAAATAGAAGTATTAATAGTTTATCAAGTTAATTTCTAACAAAATGGAAAATAAATAAACAGAAGATCCAGATCAATAGACATGTGCAGAATGAAAAAATTAGTTTAGTTTCGGATCAATTCGTTAAGTTAAAGTGCCATGGAAAAGTATTCATACACCTTGAAATTTTCCACATTTTGCCATGTTACAGTTTATTCAAAAACGTAAATGTATGTTATTGGGATTTTATGTGATAGACCAACACAAAGTGGCACATAATTGTAAAGTGAAAGGAAAATTATACATTATTTTCCAAATTTTGTACAAATAAATATCTGAAAAGTGTGGCGTGCATTTGTATTCAGCCCCCCTAACTAAAATCTAGTGGAACCCATTGCCTTCAGACGTCACCTGATTAGTAAATAAGAGTCCACCTGTGTGTAGTTTAATCTCAGTATAAATCCAACTGTTCTGTGAAGCCCTCAGAGGTTTGTTAGAGAATATTAGTGAACAAACAGCATCACAAATGCCAAGGAACACACCAGACAGGTCAGAGATAAAGTTGTGGAAAAGTTTAAAGCAGGGTTAGATTATAAAAAATATCCCAAGCTTTGAACATCTCACAGATCACTGTTCAATCCATTATCCAAAAATGGAAATAGTATGGCACCACTGCAAGCCTACCGAGACATGACCATCCACCTAAACTGACAGGCTGGACAAGGAGAGCATTCATCAGAGAAGCAGCCAAGAGGCCCATGGTAACTCTGGAGGAGCTGCAGAGATCCACAGCTCAGGTGGGAGAATCTGTCCACAGGACAACTATTAGTCGTGCACTCCACAAATCTGGCCTTTATGGAAGAGTGGCAAGAAGAAAGCCATTGTTGGAAGAAAGCCATAAGTCCTGTTTGCAGTTTGCGAGAAGCCATGTGGGGGACACAGCAAACATGTGGAAGAAGGGGCTCTGGTCAGATGAGACCAACATTGAACTTTTTGGCCTAAGAGCAAAACGCTATGTGTAATGGAAAACTAACACTGCACATCACCCTGAACACACCATCCCCACCATGACACATGGTGGTGGCAGCATCATGTTGTGGGGATGCTTTTCTTCAGCAGGGACAGGGAAGCTGGTCAGAGTTGATGGGAAGATGGATGGACCCAAATACAGGGCAATCTTAGAAGAAAACCTGTTAGAGTCTGCAAAAGACGTGAGATTGTTGGGGAAGGTTCATATTCCAACAGGACAACAACCCAAAACATACAGCCACAGCTACAGTTACAATGGAATGGTTTAGATCAAAGTATATTCATGTGTTAGAATGGTCCAGTCACAGTCCAGACCTAAATCCAATAGAGAATCTGTGGAAAGACTTGAAAATTGCTGCTCACAGACGCTCTCCATCCAATCTGACAGAGCTTGAGCTATTTTGCAAAGAAGAATGGGCAGAAATGTCCCTCTCTAGATGTGCAAAGCAGGTAGAGACATCCCCAAAAAGACTTGCAGCTGTAATTGCAGAGAAAGGGGGTCCTACAAAGTATTGACTCCGGGGGGGCTGAATACAAATGCCGCCACACTTTTCACAGATTTATTTGTAAAAAAGTTTGAAAAGCATTTATCATTTTCTGTCCACTTCACAATTATGTGCCACTTTGTGTTGGTCTTTCACATCAAATCCCAATAACATACATTTACCTTTTTGGTTGTAACATGACAAAATGTGGAACATTTCAAAGGGGAGAAATACTTTACCAAGGCACTGTACTAATTTTTTTTTGTTGCATTCGTATCAAAATTAATTTAGTTTACTTGTTTTCAACCAGATTTGAACTTTTCCAATGGATTCCATGTATTCAAATATAATTTTAATTAAAAACATTGAATCACTCTGAATTCACTGTGAAGAATAGCTGGTTCTATTTTATTCAAAATTCAAATTTCGGAAGATGGCTATATTCTATTATTTTATTATTTTCTATTCTTTTCTAAATTCAAATTTTGGAAGGCGGCTATATTAACCCTAATAAACACTTTGAAGAAAATCAACAATAGTCAGCAGTATGCTTAAGTTTCAAATTTGTTTTCAAATTAATTTTGAATTCGATTCAAATTTGAATAATAGTTACACAGATAGTCTGGCTGAAAAAAGACAAAAGTCCATCCAGTTCAACCATAAAAAAAAAAAAAAAGTTATAATCCTACACCCACAGTTGATCCAGAGGAAGGCAAAAAAACCAGCAAAGCATGATCCAATTTGCTCCTGCAGGGAAAAAAAATTCCTTCCTGATCCCCCGAGAGGCAATCAGATATTCCCTGGATCAACTTTACCTATAAATGTTAGTATCCAGTTATATTCTGTGTATCTAAGAAAGAATCCAGGACTTTTTTAAAGCAATCCACTGAGCTGGCCAAAACCAACTCTTGAGGGAATAATTTTTTATTTAAAAATGTCATTATTATTGTTATTCAGAAATTTGCATAAATCCAAATCTCTGAATAACAAAAATTTTGTCCGAATTTTGATTCGGAATGAAACAAACCACACATGTCTACAAATCAAACCAATATTCGGTGTGACCACCCTTTGCCATCAATTCTTCTAGGTAGACTTACACACAGTTTTTGAAGGAACTGGGCAGGTAGGTTGTTCCACACAGCTGGGAGAACTAAGCACAGATCTTCTGTGGATGTAGGCTGCCTCAAACCTTTCTGTCTCTTCATGTAATTCCAGACAGACTCCATGATGTTGAGATCAGGGTTCTGTGGGGGCCAGACCATCACTTCCAGGACTCCTTTTTTTTTACACTGTAGATAGTTCCTAATGACATTGGCTGTATGTTTGGGGTCGTTGTCCTGCTGCAGAATAAATATGGGGCCAATAACACGCCTTCCTGACGGTATGACACGATGGAGAAGTATCTGCCTGTATTTCTCAGCACTGAGGATACCACTGATCCTGACCAAAGCTACAACTCCATTTGCAGAAATGCAACCCTTAATTTGCAAGGAACTAGACATGTGCACACTGGAAATGTTAGTTTCATTTCAGATGCATTCGATCATTGAAGCATTTCATTTTATCATATTTGTTATGTTGAACCGATTCATTGTTGGCATTCATTTAATATTTTCGTGGATCCGGGTGGATTAGAAAAATTTGCAGGTATTTTTTGAAAATTGCTATATATTTGATATATTATCAAATCGGACGGATTCAATATTTTTGGAGGGTTGTCCAAGAAAATATGGCATGAACTGATTGGACAATATCAACCGGCATCATGTGCATCTGAATTAAAGTGGTTGTAAAGACTCACAGTTTTTTCACCTTCTGTGTGTAGCAGCCCCTCCAAACACTTACCTGAGCCCCATTCCAATCCAGTTATGTCCATGAAAGCCTCAGTTCTCTGTGGTCTCTCACTTTTTATTGGCTGAGGCAGCAGCAGGAGCCATTCGCTCAATCACAGTCAGTGAGCCAATCTGGAGAGGGAAGGGGTGGAACTGAGCCGTGGCTCTGTGTGTGAATGGACATGCAGAGCCACGGTTAGGGAGCGTGCCTGCTTAGGTTCCTCCTTGCAAGCTGCTTGCTGTGGGCTCACCTGACAGAAGGGAGGGACCAGAAGCTCCAGCAGTGGACCTGAGAAGAGGAGGATCTGGGCTGCTCTGTGCAAAACCACTGCATGGACCAGGTAAAGTATGACATGTTTTTTTTTTTAATAAAAACCAAGACTTTAGTATCACTTTAATGAATGGATCATTTGTTATCCAAATCTGAATTTTCAAATGAATTAGAAATTTTTATTAATTTCCCCATGGGCCCAAGCTACTATCTTATCATGTGACATCATCCAAATGAAACGAACGTATTCGCTAATTTTGTTTTAACTTTTTTTCAGATTCTTTGACATTCGGTACTACAGTTGTGACCAAAATTATTCAACCCCCACTGAAATTGAGTGTTTTGGCCAGTTTGACATTGCTTTTGATCATTCAGTCATCTTGCTTACATTTACATTAAAGAGGCACTTGTAGGTCAGACAAATATAACATAACAGTTATAATGAAATAACCACAAATGTCTTTTCTGTGCTCACAGCATTATCAGTTTTATTCAACCCCCAAGTGACATTCAATCTTAGTACTTAGTACAGCATCCTTTTACAGTTATAACAGCTTTTAAACGTGAAGCATAGCTTGACACAAGTGTCTTGCAGCGATCTACGGGTATCTTCGCCCATTCTTCATGGGCAAAGGCCTCCAGTTCAGTCACATTCTTAGGCTTGCGCACTGCAACTGCTTTCTTTAAGTCCCACCAGAGGTTCTCAATCGGATTTAAGTCTGGTGACTGCGATGGCCACTCCAAAATGTTCCAGCCTTTCCTCTGCAACCATGCTCTAGTGGACTTGGAGGTATGCTTGGGATCATTGTCCTGTTGAAAGGTCCAACGTCTCCCAAGCCTCAGGTGTGTGACGGACTGCATCACGTTTCCATCCAATATCTCCTGGTACTGAAGAGAATTCATGGTACCTTGCACACGCTGAAGCTTCCCTGTACCTGCAGAAGCAAAACAGCCCCAAAGCATGATTGACCCTCCACCATGCTTCACAGTAGGCAAGGTGTTCTTTTCATCATAGGCCTTGTTCTTCCTCCTCCAAACATAGCGTTGATCCATGGGCCCAAACAGTTCTAATTTTGTTTCATCAGTCCACAGAACACTATCCCACAACTTTTGTGGTTTGTCCACATGGCTTTTGGCATACTGCAGTCGACTCTTCTTATTCTTTGGAGACAGCAAGGGGGTACGCCTGGGAGTTCTGGCACGGAGGCCTTCATTACGCAGTGTGCGTCTTATTGTCTGGGCTGAAACTTCTGTACCCACATCTGACAAATCTTTTCTCAGTTCCTCAGCAGTCACACGGGGACTTCTCTCCACTCTACGCTTCAGGTAGCGCACAGCAGTCGAAGTCAGCATCTTCTTTCTGCCACGACCAGGTAGCGTTTCAACAGTGCCCTTTGCCTTGAATTTGCGAATGATGCTTCCTAAGGTGTCTCTTGGTATGTTTAACATCTTTGCAATCTTCTTATAGCCATTGCCCTTCCTGTGAAGAGAAATCACCTCTTCTCTTGTCTTCCTGGACCATTCTCTTGCCTTCACCATGTTTGTAACCACACCAGTAAATGTCTAGAAGGAGCTGAGTATCACAGTCATTTTAAAGCTGCCTAATTGGTGCTTATTATGCTTGATTGCTGCTCGGTGACATCCACAGGTGTTTTCAATACCTGATGGAAAGCACCTGTATGAACCTCTGTTCTTCAGAGTGGTAGTCTTTAAGGGGTTGAATAATTGTGGCAATGAAGAAACCACATAAGAACCATTTACTACTGTATTACATAAACAATTGATGTCATTTTAGTTGCATTTGGGTAGTTACAACGTCCTTGTAGGATTTGATTCTGAATACAATTCCAAATGTACACTATAGTCCCTAAACCCCTTTACAGCATTGGGGGTTGAATAATTTTGGTCACAACTGTATGTCCATTCAGAGATTTGTATACATCCGAATTTCCTAAAATAAAGTTTTTATCCAAAAAGCTTATCGAAACAAAATTAAATGCACATATCTACAAGGAAAGGAACCTCCACTATGTTTCACTGTTGCCTGCAGACACTCATTATTGTATGGCTCTCCAGCCCTTTGGAAAACAAACTGCCTCCTGCTACAACCAAATATTTCAAATTTTGACTCATCAGTCCAGAGCACCTGCTGCCATTTTTCTGCACCCCGGTTCCTAGGTTTTCTTGCGGAGTTGAGTTTGGTCACAATTCTTCAATGAAGACCACTTCTGGCAAGACTTCTAGGCAGGTTGCTTACATTACATAGTTAAATAGCTGACTGGGGAAAGGGTTATTTATTTTGTGCTCTTTTCCCGAGCTTTCCCAGCCTTCCCACTCTCTGGCATATTTTTTTTTAGGCCGGAAGGCTGGGAAGGGAGAGCCGACTTGCTGAAGATGCTGTGATTCCATGAGGGGGACTGCTGCGCTGTGCAGTACGCCTGAAGGTACTGGATTCCGGAGCCCCGCCACTTGTAGACTGTGCCAGGTATGGACTTTCACCTATTGAGGTATGCTGGGCCACCTGTAGTTAGGCGAAAGTTCAGTAAAATCAACTATTTCCATGCCTTGTCTGCAGTTACTTAAAAAGTGGTGCATGTTGGGTCATGGAGTTTTAAAAGAACTTGGATCAGTGAGGCACATTTGGGGTATGAAGCAAAGCCCCCACTGAAGGTGAACTCAGCAAGACAAGTGGGAGGAGGAATGCAGTTGCTACAGGAAGCTGGAACTGGTGCAAAGTGTTCAACAGCCAGTCATTAGCATGGTACCTGGCATGGGTGAGGGATTCTCCAGTAGTGAGGGGGTCAGTGAGCTGATTCCCTCCACTAGCGGTTGGTTCCCTGAGCCCAGGTCCAAACCCACATTATGGAGACCCTCGGCCTAGACGCCTGGTGTAAAGACATGTATGAGGTCTGTGCATGTGCTCAGCAGGACCCCATTCTGTCACTGGAAGTGAGGTGGCAGAAGTACACTGGACTGGTTTAGAGGGCACATGCTCAGCTGTGTCCCTCATGAATGTGACATTCAATGACAAGCTGTACAAGGACACAGGACAATGCATTCACAGAGGGACATTTATTACTGTAATGTATGGCTCATCTCAAGATGGAATGCTGCCAAAAGGTTGATTTCACATGAACGTGGCCCCACTTGGTCCCGGGCATTGATGAGCAAGATCACACATCCAAAGGCACCCCATGTGCATGGGCAAGTGACCCCTCTCACAACCTGGTGAGTTTACCTCCTCGCAACATGGCATAGTCGGAGGAGCTTGGACCAATGTAAGTATTCATATTCCATACCTGTGGGATCCCTGTGGAAGCTGGAAATCATTCTAGCTGTAGTCTCTGCTACGTCAGTGATGGGTGCTTTCTCCTGGGTCTTATGCCGAGTGGCTGCCTTGCTGCATAGTAACCTGCTCAACATGGGTGCAATTTACAGGACACCTTGCATTTTTCTCAAAATGTTTCTGGAAGACCATTTGTACAGCTGTTCTGCCATGTTAACCTTTCAGTGCCATAGGATCAGAACCAGGACAGTGCATCCCTACATAAAAGACTTCTTCAGAATCCAGCTTCCTGTACAGTGTGGAACATACTATACTGTTGCAGGAATTTTTTTTTCTGGTTAGACCTCAGTTTTTACACTAGTCATACACACGTAGGACTGAACAAGAGAAATCTAATAGATTCCTCCATCCATGTTTAAAAGCATAGATGAAAAAATCAATCAAGTCAACAGGAATCGTCCAAAATTCAAACAGCGCTGTCACATTTATAAATGACAATTACTCAGTCATGCAACACTCTACCCAAATGAATTTCATATCATTTTTTGAGATAGAGATTTTTTGGTAGTATTTAATTTTTTTCTGTATAATGGAAAAATTACAGAAAAGTTTGAAAAAAATGTTTTCATTAATTTTGGTTATAAACATTTGCAAATGTAGTACCCTATAGTGTGCTATTAGAATCGTGCAGGCAAATTTATTGGTAACTGCGTGAGTCTGTAATTGGGTCGGGTTACAGCGGGTCGGGTTATTGCAGGTCAGGCTGGATGGCTTAACAGGTTGGAACTCTACCTGGCTCTGGAGGACCATAGAAGATTCCAGAAGCCAGTTGGTGGAAGGGGTGGAGACCTAATTTGCATGTTTATGGGAGTCTAACTAATTCCAGGTTTGGAGGGCCTGGTAGAGGGGTGAGACCAACCCATAAATATGGGATAGTCGGGCTGGCAAAGGAGTTGGGTGGAAGATGGAGTGTAGAGGAGACTGTCGGTGGCCTGGGAGGGGTGTCCTAGGTCTAGGGAAGGGGCGCTGACCTCGGGCTGGCTCAGGAGGATCCAATTAGCAGTACGGCAAGAAAAGGATCAGGGCCTGGGAGCAGTGGGAGCAAGAAGAACAGAGTGAGTACATCAGCACACCCAGGGATTTACAAGGGGAGAGACTGCCATATGTAGCAAGCATTTAAAGGACAGTGCTGTGCTTAACCCTTTATCCTTGTCCTGGGAGATCTTCAGAGCAGCCAGGAGGGCTGGTAGTGTCTGCAGGCTGTGGAGCTGAGAGCAGTTCTACAGGGGAGAGGAGACATCTCTGCATGTAATTTGCAAGAAGCTGAGCTTACTTTCAGCTGCAAGTCCCTGGCCCATAAAGGGCAGTTGATACTTATCCACAAAGACTGGCGACATTCAAGAAAAAGAACAGTCCAGGATCTGTTTCTGTAAATAGGAAGGAAGTTTTCCCCTTGCATTGATTCAGTTAAGTTGGGCATTCCATAATCCAATAATAATCCATAATCATATCCAAGTTATTTCCCCTAATAAAAAAAAACCAAAAACCAAGCTCATGGACTGTTCACTGACTGTGGACGCAGGTGTGGAAAGTTCATGTTGCCTGGCTGTGTGGCCCTCAAGAGGGTAGTGCTACACAAATAAATAATCTTTCTTCATAAATTTAGGCCAGAAAGTGTTCTGTTACATTTCTTTGGTAAAAATAACCCAAATCAGTGTATAATATTTAGTCTGTGTGAAAGTTATAGAATCTACAAACTACGATATACTGTACATATCTGAAAGTTGATCAGTCCTGATGTACTGAAGGCTGGTCCCGTTTCTTGAGGCCCCAAAATGCCAGTATAGTACAAATATCCCCAAATGACCCCCATTTGGAAGACAGTCCAAAGTATTTAGTAAGATGCATGGCAAGTTTTTGAAGTTGTAATTGTTTGACAAAATTATTCGGAAAATGATGAAGTTGTCATTTTAACAAGTTTTTTTCTCACACACATCATAGGCATACTCAGAATTACATCCCAGAATACATTCTGCTATTCCTCCTGAGTATGGGGATACCACATGGGTGAAACCTTTCGCAGCCTAGATACATATAGGGGCTCAAAATCCAAGGAGCAACTTCAGGCTTTCTAGGGGCATAAATTACACTTTCCTTCTTTATTAAATACTGACATTAAAATTTACGCTAAAATTATAGCGTGCAGACTGGCCAATATACTCCCAGATTTGATCAAGCCTGATCAGTTAGGCTTTACCAAAAGTAGACAAACATCTGACGCAACCCAGAGACTAATCAACATAATTCATTACACAGACTCACAAAAAATTGCCTCCTTAATACTTGCTGTGGACGCTGAAAAGGCTTTTGATAGGATACACTGGACATATGTGTTCCAAGTAGTGCATAAATTTGTATTTTCAGGAACAATTATTAATGCTATTTCAACACTTTACTCCAATCCTTCTGCCCAAGTCTATGTATCTAACATGCTATCCAAACCATTCTTAATTATGAATGGTACCAGCCAACGATGCCCATTGTCGCCACTAATTTTTAAACTATCAATTGAACCTCTTGCTGAAACTATAAGAAACAATCCAGATATACAGTACATGGCTTCTATATAGGTAAAAACCACCACAAAATAACGCTCTTTGTGGATAGTTACATAGTTAGTCTGGCTGAAAAAAGACAAAAGTCCATCCAGTTAAACCATAGAAAAAAAACAAATTATAATCCTATACCCACAGTTGATCCAGAGGAAGGCAAAAAAACCCAGCAAAGCACGATCCAATTTGCTCCTGCTGGGAAAAAAAATATTTCTTGATCCCCCGAGAGGCAATCGGATATTCCCTGGATCAACTTTACCTATAAATGTTAGTATCCAGTTATATTCAGTGTATCTAAAAAACAATCCAGGACTTTTTTGAAGCAATCCACTGAGCTTACCAGGACCAACTCTTGAGGGAGTCTATTCCACATTTTCACAGCTCTCACTGTGAAACCTTTCCGTGTTTGGAGATTAAATTTATTTTCCTCCAGACGTAAAGAGCGCCCCCTTGTCCTCTGTGATGACCTCAGGGGGAATAACTCTACTCCGAGTTCACTATATGAGCCACTAATGTATTTTTACATGTTGATCATATCCCCCCTTATGTATTATACATGGTGATCATACCCCCCTTATGTATTATACATGGAGATCATATCCCCCCTTATGTATTATACATGGAGATCATATCCCCCCTTATGTATTATACATGGAGATCATATCCCCCCTTATGTATTATACATGGAGATCATATCCCCCCCTTATGTATTATACATAGAGATCATATCCCCCCTTATGTATTATACATGGAGATCATACCCCCCCTTATGTATTATACATGGTGCTCATATCCCCCCTTATGTATTATACATGGTGATCATATCCCCCTTATGTATTATACGTGGTGATCATATCCCCCCCTTATGTATTATACATGGAGATCATATCCCCCCTTATGTATTAAACATGGAGATCATATCCCCCCTTATGTATTATACATGGAGATCATATCCCCCTTATGTATTATACATGGTGATAATATCCCCCCCCCCTTATGTATTATACATGGAGATCATATCCCCCCTTATGTATTATACATGGAGATCATATCCCCCCTATGTGATTATACATGGTGATCATATCCCCCCTTATGTATTATACATGGAGATCATATCCCCCCTTATGTGTTATACATGGTGATCATATCCCCCCTTATGTATTATACATAACGTCTACGTCTTTAGCAGATATATTATAGACTCTAACTTTCCCTCCGAAAAGTATCACTCTCACCCTTGAAAGTGTAAACAAAATACAAATAATATCTTTCCGATACTCCCTCATCCACCCCCACCAGTGTAAAACATAAACCAACTAAATGTCCACATATAAGTCCAAAATAAAGTGCTTTTCAATAAATGGTGCTTTTCAAACGTTGAGGAATATTCCACTTTGCTGAATTTCAGTCCAGGACCTCAAATCAGGATACCTCAAAAAAATATAAACTCAATATAGTGTATTATCATTACAACAGAACACTCGTGAGAACTAAAGGTGATCCTCCTAGACTCCCACCCGTGATGAAAAAACACTCCAAAATGTGATACAGTGCAACACTCCACACCAGTGTTACCATCAAAATAAACTAAATCCCATTATCCTCTGATAAAACCATGCATCCAAATAAGATAGTGCCATCTCTCTTATAATATAAATACTATTACCCTCTTTCAATGTAGACCAAGCAAGAAACTCCTTCAAGGCAGTCCCGAGTTTCCCCTTCTTCGGAAGCTTCTAATTGCTTCCAATCCACCTTCCCAGTTCCTCAATAGGGGGCAGATAATACAAGACTCAATGAAGTATATATAAAAGGATTTTACAAATTTATTCGTAGCTTACATAGAAGACGCCAACGTCCATCCTCTCCCACAGTCCATACAGCTGAATTCCAGTGTTCAAGATGGCCGTGCCGCTCCTTCCGGTTTGAGATTGTATTGTACGTCCTTACGTCCTTGACGCGTTTCGTCACTTCCGACTTGTTCACAAGGGTTCCGGACGTCCAATGTGCGGCTCCTCTTATCCTACTCTCAGCACTTTATGTCAGTGTCCAGTTGGCTGTACAAAAAAGCTTTTTCATTACTTCTGCCTTATTTCCTGCAGAGATTTTAGGTCATGACCCAGGAAGTTGACTAGCTGACCTCATTAGCACACCCTACGTCTTTAGCAGGAATTCAACAAACTCTCATACAATGCAGTAATATTTCATATCATAAAATAAAGGCATCAAAATCTAATGTCATAAATCTGGGTGTAGATCACATTCTAAATACGCACCTCCAAAACAAATTTCCCTGCTTCTGGGAAAATGAAGCCATTCCTTATCTTGGAATATTGTTGACAAACAAAACCTCTGACCTAGGAATTCTCAATTATTCTAATTTCATTCCAATAATTCAAACCCATCTTAATCAATTGGCTAAACATGAATTATCCTGGTCTGGCAGACTGGCCGCATTTAAAATGTTCATATTGCCACAGATTTTATATCTATTTAGATAAATTCCAATCCCAATTAAATCTTCATATCTTACAAAACTACAATCTATGCTTAAAAAATACATCTGGGAAAATACAAGACCTATATGCTCACATAATATATTAATCAAACACAAAAATATAGGAGGAATGGGATTTGTTGACATTAGGAACGATCACAAAGCATCATTATTAGACCAACTCAAACATTGGTTTATAGTGGAAGATGATACAAAATGGGGTGACATTGAAAAAACTCTAGCCTCTTCTACAGACTTAAGTGCCATACTACCTCATCGCAGGCTATCCCCTCTTCAGTCTATCATGACTGCTGCTGCCAGACTCATCCACCTTACTAATCGTTCCATATCTGCCACCCCTCTCTGCAAATCCCTCCACTGACCTCCACTCAGTGTCCTCCACCCCCCTCTGCCAATTCCTCCACTTACCTCCACTCAGTGTCCTCCATCCCTCTCTGCCAATCCCTCCACTGGCCTCCACTCAGTGTCCTCCATCCCTCTCTGCCAATCCCTCTACTGACCTCCACTCAGTGTCCTCCACCCCTCTCTGCCATTCCCTCCACTGGCCTCCACTCAGTGTCCTCCACCCTTCTCTGCCAATCCCTCACTGGCTTCCCATTGCCCAATGGATAAAATTCAAAACATTAACAATCACATATAAAGCCATTTATAACTCTGCCCCAAATTACATCACCGATCTTGTCTCCAAATATCACCCAAACCGTACTCTCCGTTCCCCACACGACCTCCTGCTCTCTAGCTCCCTTGTCTCCTCCTCCCATGCTCATCTCCAGGACTTCTACAGAGCTTCCCCCATCCTCTGGAACTCTCTACCCCAATTTATCAGACTATTGTCTACTCTGCTCACTTTTAGGCGATCTCTGAAACCTATCTCTTCAGGGAAGCCAATCCTGCCCTCAGCTAATAATGGTATCTTCTATTCCGCCTACCAGTCCATCCCCCACAGTTATTACCTTTTGTACCACTAGCCCCTCCCTCTTAGATTGTAAGCTTCAAGGATCAGGGCCCTCCTAACCCTCTTGTATTAAACTGTATTGTTGCTGTATTGTCTCCTGTTATACTGTAAAGCGCTGAGCAAACTGTTGGCGCCATATAAATCCTGTATAATAATAATAAATAATAATAATACTAGCGAGCTCATGGCAAAGGATTCCCACTAGTAAAACAACACCAAATGTACGCGCCTCAATTGAAGCCTGGAAATCCTTAAGCTCCATGCCTATAGATCCTCTCCGAATAAGTCCTCTTCCTATACCTACAACAGTCTTAGAAGTCATAATGCCTAGCATAGATATCTCAAATTGGAAACATAATGGCAAATGCACAATACAAGATATTTGTGTTAAAAACCTCATAAAAAGTTTTGAATTCCTTATGAAAGAATTAAACCTCCACCCTTCTGAAAAATCAACCTATACACGCATCAGTCGTTGGCTATCGAAACATCCAGTAAAAACAATATATACACCCAAAGTATCTTTACAGTCCTATAGCTCCGCTACTCCTAAATCAGGTGGTATCACCCTATTTTATAACCTTCTACAATGTCAATCAGAATTTAACGAGACTACTCCCTTAGTCAAGTGGGAAAAAGACTTAGGCTGGTCATACATTATACCATTTTCTTGAGATTTTTGGTATAGATTTACCAAAAACCATATAATAGGAGGTCAAACCTAACAACACTTTCAATTGTATCCAATTAGGCCGACTCTTGCACTACATAGTTGAAGGTAACTCTAAAGGAAATTGAGCAGAAATTGGACAGAAAATTATATAGTGTATGGCCAGCCTTAGAGACTGAGATTTCTAATGAGCAGTGGGAATGTGCACTCAGGAATGTGTTTTCAGCTACTAGATGTGTTAACCTTTGGGAGCAAATGCACAAAATTTCCACAAGATGGTACCTAACTCCTTACCAAATGGCCAAATTCTCAGAACAACATAGTCTGCAATGCTGGAGAAACTGAGGTCAGATTGGTACTCTATTACATACAGTTGCAAGAAAAAGTATGTGAACCCCTTGGGATTACGTGGAGTTTTGCATGAATTAGGCATAAAATGTGCTCTGAACGTCATCTAATCACAACAATAGAAGAACACAGTCTGCTGAACATAATACTACACAAACATTAGATGTTGCCATGGTTTCATTGCACATAACATGTAAACATTCGCAGTGCAGGGAGGAAAAAGTATGTGAGGCCCTAGCTTAATGACTTCTCCCAGAGCTAATTGGAGCCAGGAGTGAGCCAACCTTGACTCCAATCAGTGTGATGATATTGGATGTGTTGCTGACAGCTGTCCTGCCCTTAAAAAACACACACCTGTTTTGGGTTTACTGGTTTCAAGAAGCACTGTCTGATGTGAACCATGCCTTGCATAAAAGAGCTCTCAGAAGACCTACGATCAAGAATTGTTGATTTGCATGAAGCTGGAAAGGGTTACAAAAGTATCTCCAAAAGCCTTGATGTTCATGTGTCCACGGTAAGACAGACTGTCTACGAATGGAGAAAGTTTAGCACTGTTGCTACTCTCCCTAGGTGTGGTCGTCCTGTAAAAATGACTGCAAGAGCACAGCGCAGAATGCTGCATGAGGTAAAGAAGAATCCCAGAGTGTCAGCTAAAGACCTACAGAAATCTCTGGCACATGCTAACATTTTTGTTGACACATCTACAATAAGGAAAACATTAAACAAGAATGGAGTACATGGGAGGACACCACGGAGGAAGCCATTGCTGTCCAAAAAGAATATTGCAGCACGTTTGAAGTTTGCAAAAGAGCACCTGGATGTTCCACAGCACTACTGGCAAAATATACTGTGGACAGATGAAACCAAGATTGAGTTGTTTGGGAAGAACACACAACACTATGTGTGGAGAAAAAAAGGCACAGCACACCAACATCAAAACCTCATCCCCACTGTAAAACATGGCGGAGGGAGCATCATGGTTTGGGGCTGCTTTGCTGCCTCAGGGCCTGGACGGATTGTTGTCATTGATGGGAAAATGAATTCCAGAGTTTATCAAGACAGTTTGCAGGAAAACGTACGACCATCTGTCCGCCAACTTAAGCTCCACAGAGGATGGGTGATGCAACAGGACAATGACCCAAAGCATACAAGTAATTCAACAAAACAATGGCTGCAACAGCACAGAATACGCCTTCTGGAGTGGCCCAGTCAGAGTCCTGACCTCAACCCGATTGAAATACTGTGGCATGACCTTAAGAGAGCGATTTACACCAGACATCCCAAGAATATTGCTACACTGAAACAGTTTTGTGAAGAGGAGTGCTCCAAAATTACTCCAGATTGTTGTGCAGGTCTGATCTGCAACTACAGGAAACGTTTGGTTGAAGTTATTGCTGCCAAAGGAGGGTCAACCAGTTATTAAGTCCAAAGGTTCACATACTTTTTCCTCCCTGCACTGCGAATGTTTACATGTTATGTGCAATTAAACCATGGGAACATCTAATGTTTGTGTAGTATTATGTTCAGCAGACTGTGTTCTTCTATTGTTGTGACTTAGATGACATTCAGAGCACATTTTATGCCCAATTCATGCAAAACTCCACGTAATCCCAAGGGGTTCACATACTTTTTCTTGCAACTGTATATTATGGACATGTAAAAACATTAGAAGCTATTGGTATAAAGTTTTCCACATGATATCGGAAATTACTGGGATATCAACCACTTCAATACCGGGCACTTCTACCCCCTTCCTGCACAGGCCAATTTTCAGGTTTCAGCGCTCTCACACTTTGAATGACAATTGCCCAATCATACAACACTGTATCCAAACTAAATTTTTTGCATTTTGTTCACACAACTAGAGCTTTCTTTTGTTGGTATGTAATCACCGCCGGGGGTTTTATTTTTTGCTAAATTAACAAAAAAAGACCAAAAATTTTCAAATAAAAAAAAACATGTTTTTCTTTGTTTCTGTTCTAAAAGTCTGCAAATAAAGAATTGTTCTTCATAAATTTAGGCCAAGATGTATTTTGCTACATGTCTTTGGTGAAAATAACTAAAATCAGTATTTATTATTTAGTTTGTAGGAAAGTTATAGAGTTCACAAACTATGGGATATATCTGAAAATTGATCAATCCTGAAGTACTGACGTCCAATCTAATTTCTTGAGGCCCAAAAATGTCAGAACAGTACAGATATCCCCAAATGTCAGAACAGTACAGATATCCCCCAAATGTCAGGACAGTACAGATATCCCCCAAATGTCAGGACAGTACAGATATCCCCCAAATGTCAGAACAGTACAGATATCCCCCAAATGTCAGGACAGTACAGATATCCCCCAAATGTCAGAACAGTACAGATATCCCCCAAATGTCAGGACAGTACAGATATCCCCCAAATGTCAGAACAGTACAGATATCCCCCAAATGTCAGAACAGTAGAGATATCCCCCAAATGTCAGAACAGTAGAGATATCCCCCAAATGTCAGAACAGTACAGATATCCCCCAAATGTCAGGACAGTAGACATATCCCCCAAATGTCAGAACAGTACAGATATCCCCCAAATGTCAGGACAGTACAGATATCCCCCAAATGTCAGGACAGTACAGATATCCCCCAAATGTCAGAACAGTACAGATATCCTCCAAATGTCAGAACAGTACAGATATCCCCCAAATGACCCCTTTTTGCAAAGTAGACAGTCCAAGGTATTTAGTAAAAGGCATGGCAAGTTTTTTGAAGTTGTAATTTTTTTGTCATAATTTTTTGGAAAATGAAATTTAGAAAAAAAAAAAAAATTCACATACTGTCACCAGTGCAGTACAGCGTCATCATTTGACTGGTGTGGTGGTGATCAAAGACACTGACTGGTGACAGTACGAAAAAAAAAAATTTTCTTTCAATTTTTTTTAAATTTTTAAATATTTATATTTTGTTTTACACAATTTATTTGCTAATAGCAAAAAATTTCTTTGCTATAAGCAAGCATTTAACTGAATGAAATTGATTCATTCAGGTTTTTTGTTGTGCTTAGCTGTGATTGGCCATGGCTAACCACATGACACAGATGGGCTGTGATTGGCCCAGCCTGTGCATGTGATCACTGTGCAGTGGTGTATTTAGGTGTTGTACTGCCCTAGGCAACACAAAAATCAGCGCCCCCCCGCAGAGAGAGCCTGACATTGACCAACAACACCCCTGCCTCCCACCCAAGAGAGCCTTCCACTACCACTGCCCCCCATACACCAGCTACCATCCCCCATGGCAAGAAAGAAAGACACTCACCTTCACAACTCTGGACATCCTCGAGAACGAGAGTCGGGCTGTGCATACACCGTCATGAAACCCACAGCCTGTCTTGGAACCCACCAGGTCCCCATGCCGTGTGTGTCACTTCTTCCATGGGAAAATGATACCCCACCCTGAACAATGCCGCCCTAGGCAAATGCCTTGTCTGCCTTGTGGTAAATACATCCCTGTCACTGTGACCATTCACAGCTAGACACACTTGTATACAATGGATGGCATGAAAGGAAGCCATCCATTGTATACAACTGTCATGTGGCCTGCTGTGATTGGTCACAGCAGGTCACATGGTACTGCCAATGGGGCCAGTATACAGATCTGTCATCTGCCGTGTCTGAGGTACACAGCCGGTGACAGATCTCACCACAGTGCAGCCCTGCGGGCACGCGCAAGGCACGATTCGGGAAGGGCATCATATGACGCCCTCCCGGAGGGACAAGAGGCTCACCCGGTCGTCATTTTACTATAGGCTGGGCAGGAAGTAATTAAAGCAACCTGATACTACCCTAGCCATTCTGAATATAAATATAGATACATATCCAATCCATTATTGACTTTTAGTGACACATATTCTTCTAACATCAGGACTTACCATTACCAGACACTGCAAAAAAGACTTAGCCCCTTCTCTAAAAGAAGTCATGGAGCTAGTCCAGAGCCACTCCATCTATGAGAAATGTTTATCTTACCTAAACTATAGAATTACTAAATTTGACAAAGCTTGGAAAGCCTGGTCCGACTGGTTCAGAACTGTAACCTAAGATATTATTATGTTTAACCTTTTCTTGGATACTCTAAAATGATTATTTTGTGGAACTAGTAGGACTGTTAGGAATTATTCAATATTTCCTTTTTATCTTTGTTAAACTTTACCGCAGCACCTATACTGTGATATTGTTGATATTGTGTAGCTTTTCACTGTCCTATTCTTGTGTTTGTTTGTTTTTTTTTTTGGTGTAACTATATTTGTAAAACCAAATAAAAATGTATTATGAAAAAAAAATTACACTTTCCTGACTACCTTTTTGGAGGTCCTGAAGCACCAGGACAGTGGAAACCATTTGGAGCACTGGCTCTGTTGACACTGGCACTAGTATGGCAATGATAAGGACTCTGGTACTACGGTAATTAGGACACGGGTATGGCAGTGATCAGAACACTGGTATGGTAGTGGTGATCAAGACACTGCTATGGGATATGGTGGTGATCATGACACTATTGTGGCAGTGTTCAGTACTCAAATATGGCCATGATCAGGACACTGCAATCAGTGCCACTAGTCCGGTGACACTGACTGATGTAGCTAGTAAGGTACACTGGCACCACTGGTGACACTAAGACAGGTGTGACAGGTATGGGGTATGGTGGTGATCATGACTCTAGTGTCGTAGTGATCAGGACACTGGTATGGTGATGATCGGGACACTGGTATGGCAATGATTGGGACACTGATATGGCAATGTTTGGGACACTGGTATGCTGATGATCAGGAAACTGGTATGGCGATGATCAGGACAATGGTATGGTGGTGATTGGGACACTGGTATGGCGATGATTAGAACACTGGTGTGGCAACGTTTGGGACACTGGTATGGCGATGATTAGAACACTGGTGTGGCAATGTTTGGGACACTGGTATGGCAATGATCGGGAAACTGGTATGACGATGATCAGGACAATGGTATGGTGGTGATCGGGACACTGGTATGGCGATGATTGGAACACTGATATGGTGGTAATCAAGACACTAGTATAGAAGTGATAGGAACACAGATATAGTGGTGGTGATCAGGCTTTGGTATGGCAGTGATAAGGATGCTGGTATGGCAATAACTGGGATACTGGTATGGCGGTGATCAGGACACTGGTATGGCGGTGATCAGAATGCTGGTATGGCAATGATCGAGAAATTGGTATGGCAATGATCAGGACACTGGTATGGTGGTGATCAGGACACTGGTATGGTGGTGATCAGGACACTGGTATGACGGTGATCAGGACACTGGTATGACAGTGATCAGGACACTGGTATGGTGATGATCAGGACACTAATATGGTGGTGATCAGGACACTGGTATGGTGGTGATCAGGACACTGGTATGACGGTGATCAGGACACTGGTATGACGGTGATCGGGACACTGGTATGGTGATGATCAGGACACTAATATAGAAGTGATCAGAACATTGGTATAGTGGTGAGCAGGACACTGGTATAGGGTATGATGGGGATCATGACACTATTGTGGCAGTGATCAGGACTCTAATATGGCTGTGATCAGGGTACTGGCATGGTGTATATCGATCTGGCATCACTACAATCAGCAACACTGGCTGGTGGCAATGGTCTGGTGACACTGACTGGTGTAGCTAGTGATAAGGTATACTGTTCTGGCAGCACTGGTGGCACTGGGACAGGTGTGACATGTGATAGGCTGCACTGGGTATTTATACTACAATGGGGGCTATTTATCAGGGACACTGAGCTAGTTGGCACTGGTGTTTTATTGGTCCTGTACCCAGTCGTGTGATCCATTGCATCCAGGGGACACAGCGATCACCGGGCTTTTGGATGTGTGCTCTGTAAGCCGTGCATGAACTGCTGATTGTGGGGGATGTACGGGTCTGTCCACCCACATCGGCGCTGCTCCCGTATGGCCATATGTATACACTTCCCGGACTGGAAGTGGTTTAGGTGACTTTTCCTGAGGAGGTCTGAAGATGAAATGTGTAGCAAAGGAATCCAGTGATGTATTTACAACTGGAAGTCTGTCTGTCAGTGGCAGCTGCTATCCAGGAGCCTATAAGTGAAGAACCTATGGAGCGCTATTAATTGGTGCTATGTTTCACCATGAAAATGGGAGTTTTCTTTTGTTTTATATGTTTAATATATTTTAAAAAGCTATCTGACTCTTGCGAATTCTCCATCTTTTTGGAGCACCTTATTACATAAGCCTCCTTGGGAAGCTGAGGTAAATGCGGGATGACCATCCCTGGATAACATGGTGGATACATTTAAAAGAGATGTATGGCCGAAGCTTTTTTGGTCACACTTCCCTTCTGGGTCACAGGAGTGCATTTACTTCTGCTGTCCTGTGACCTAGAGCCAGCTTATAGTGAGATACCGCCCGCTGCCAGCTGACATCACAGAGCCGCTCTAGGCTCTGGAAGGATCCCAATCATACTGAGCGACATATCAGACTGGATGTCTTTCCACTTCCTTAAACTGAACCTCTCCAAAACCGAGTTTCTTGTCTTCCCCCCAGCCCGCACACCACCCCCCACTGACTTCTCCATCATGTCCAACAATGCCACCATCAGGCCCACCCCGCAGGCCAGAGTACTTGGTGTCATTCTGGACTCCAATCTATCCTTCCAGCCCCAAGTCCAATCACTAACAAACTCATGCAGACTCCACCTCCGCAACATCGCCAAAATCCGCACGTTCCTAACCCTGGAAACTACAAAGCAACTCATCCACTCCCTCATCATATCACGACTCGATTACTGCAACTCCCTTCTCACTGGCCTGCCTCGCCGCTGGCTATCCCCACTTCAGTCGATCCTGAATACGGCAGCCAGACTCATCCACCTCACCAACCGCTCCATTTCCGCCACCCCCCTCTGCCAATCCCTCCACTGACTTCTGATTGCCCAACGGATCAAATTCAAAATCCTAACACTGACGTACAAAGCTGTCCACCATACTGCCCCGAACTACATCACCGACCCGATATCCAAATACCACCCAAAACGCACACTCCGCTCCTCACAAGACCTCCCTCTCTAGTTCCCTGGTCTCCTCCTCTTATGACCGTCTCCAGGACATCTCCAGAGCATCACCCATCCTCTGGAACTCCTTACCCCAATCCATCAGACTATCATCTACTCTCCTCTCCTTTAGGCGCACCCTGAAAACCCATCTCTTCAGGGAAGCCTACCCCGCCCTCTGCTAATTGCCGATCTCCTCCACTCTTCCTACCACTCCATCCCCCACAGCTATCTCCTCCCGTGCCACCATCCTCTCCCTCCTAGATTGTAAGCTCCAAGGAGCAGGGCCCTCAAACCCCTTGTGTATCGCATTGTATTGTTATTGTACTGTCTCATGTATTGTCTCCCATTGTAATGTACAGCACTGAGCGAACTGTTGGCGCTATATAAATAATGTATAATAATAATATTGTCAGGATTCACCCAGCTGTCTGATTGACAGCTAGCTCTGGCTCTCAGCATGCCCCGCCAGCCAGCTGCTCCAGCGAGCACTGGAGGAGCAGAACAGAGAGCGGTGACTGATAGTCACCCCTCTCCACTACAAGAAGACTGATCAGCAGTCATGTGGTATTTCAGTTCTTTGGAGGGACAGCTGCAGCATCAGACTTATGCTGCAGCATAGAGGTTAGATTTTTGTTTTAATCCCTAAACTTCTGATACTAAAGTTTCAGATGTTTTTTAAATAACAAACGTCATACTTACCTGCTCTGTGCAATGATTTTTCTCAGAGCAGCCCCGATCATCCACTTCTGGTTCCTCCCCCTGCTGAGTGCCCCCAGAGCAAGCTGCTTGCTCTGGGGGAACTCATACATGCTTTCTCTCGAGCCACCTCTGTGCATCTATAAGACACACAGAGCCTGGTTTGACCTCACCCCTGCTACTGTGTCTGAGCCAATGAAGATGAAGAAACCCGGCAGAGCTGCTGCTCTCATGTACATTGCTGGATCAAGATCAGGCTCAGGTAAGTATTTGGAAAGGAGGGGGGGGAGCTCCCCAATGAAGGTATTTTACTTTCATGCACAGAATGCATGAAGGAAAAAAAACTTTAGCCTTTAGAGTCACTTTGAGCATATACTAACCTGCCTGTAATTTGGTGGTGAAAACTGTGTGGTGATCAACATTTCATAAAGGTGGTGGCACTCTGGATGGTGATCTGTAATGGTTTGTGTGGCCGTGGCTGATAGGAAGATAAAGATCCATGGACTTTAATGGCACGTTTATTTATTGTACGTATTATTGGACAGTAATAGAGAGAGGAAGGGATATAATACACAAAGTGCCAACATCCCTAACGAATACAAGGGGCGGGGGAGTCCTCTTTTTTGGTGGGACTTTAACGGCACAATTTACTTGTCATGATAAATTTCAACAATTCAAGTTTTTTTTTATATAAAAACAGTATGCAATTTTATTTTTACAATCTTCAAAAATAAATATAAAGCTACAATACATATTGCGGCGGTGTCATCAGAGATGGTATATAGTGCCAACAGTTTGCACAGAGCAGGGGCGGACTGACAACTCATGGGGCCCCCGGGCAATAGGGGATCATGGGGCCCCTGTGTCCTTGCCCAAACTCAAAAAAGCCTATGAAAAAGGTACCAGGGGCATCTCATGGGGCCCCCTACTGACCCCGGGCCCTCAGGCAGTGCCCAAGTTTCCAAATGGTCAGTCCGCCCCTGACATAGAGCTTTACATTTGGAGTTGCACTTATACACATTTTAATCGGCTTCTTTATTTCTTGTATTTATGATCAAACATTTTACAACCCATCTTGTCACTGTTTTATAAAGTCTCACAAATTTTTTTTAAAAAGAAAATTATTTACACAAGCTGCACATTTCCATTCTTGTGCCGTTCCATTCACCACTGGCAGATCATGCAATTGCAACATTCATGGTCAGCTTGTTGATATATTAATAACATTTATATACAATTGTTTCTGGTCCAATAGTTTTTATTATTTCCAATAGAATACAGTCATATAGTGCAGATACACAGATGTAACAAGAGTGTAGGAACAACATTCCACTACAAGATACATACGGGAGTAAAGGAATTTTTGCTTATTATTATTATTATACAGGATTTATATAGCTCCAGCAGTTTGTAGTGCATTGCATTATAAAGGGAGACAAGACAGTTACCGTGCAATTCAATACAAGAGGGTTAGGAGAGCCTCGCTCCTGAGGGCTTACAATCTAATAGTGAGGGGCAAGTTGTACAAAAAGTAATAACTGTGTAGGGATGAGCTGATTAACCCCTTACCTACAGGGCACTCTCACCCCCTTCCTGCCTAGGCCAATTTTAAGCTTTCAGCGCTGTCACATTTTGAATGACAATTGCGCGGTCATGCAACACTGTACTCATATGAAATTTTTATCATTTTTTTGAGACAGATAGAGCTTTCTCTTGGTGGTATTTAATCACCTCTGGGTTTTTATTTTTTGCTAAACAAACCAAAAACAACTGAAAATGAAAAAAAAAAAAAAGTTTTTCCTTAGTTTTTGTTATAAAATTTTGTAAATAAGTGATTTTTCTCCTTCACTGATGTGCACTGATATGCTGCACTGATGGGCACTGATAGGTGGTACTGATGAGGAGGCACTGATGGGCATTGACATGCATCACTGATGGGCACTGAAAGGCAGCACTCATATATGGCACTGATAGGCGGCACTGACTGGCACGGTTAGTCGGCACTGATAGGCAGCACTGATGGGCACTGATAGGTGGTACTGACTGGCACTGATAGGTGGCACTGATTGGCAGCACTGACTGGCATTGAAAGGTGGCACTGAAAGGCAGCTAAGATTGATACTGATATGTGGCATTGATGTGCACTGGTAGGCACTGATATGTGACAGCTCGTGAGGAGGAAAATGCAGATAACCTGCATTTCCTTATGTACATGCAATCAGCTGTGATTGGACACATATGACCAAGCCAACTACTTTGGCTCTTTCCTTTGATTGGTGATCTGCTGTGTTTGAGGGACACAGCGCACCACCGATCGCCGCACACACGCGGTTAGAGTAGAAGGACGTCATATGACGTCCTCCCAGAACAAGAGAACCGCCTTGCGCCCGTCATTTCCTTATATGGCGGGTGGGAGGCGGTTAAGGAATATGAAAACCCAACACTACATATTCCTGATAAGTGCCTGCTGTATCATGTACTTGTATGAAAAAGTATCCGGTTCTCTTTGTATTGCCTCCTTTGTGTGAAATTCCTGGTGTTCCCGCCAGTCCCTCTTTCCTATTAAAAAGTGAGCACCCTAGGCATGACAGCAGGGCTGCTGTTACAAACCACGGGGGCCCCATACAGCAAACCTGACAGCCACCCCCAAAAAAAAAACAAAACAAAAACAGTTCACTATGCTTCAGTTATGAATGAACACAGTGAGTAATCGGTAATAATCACTTATTGTGTTCATCATCCTGAAGGATCCTATTGTGTGCTTGCAGTTACCGGTGGGGGAGGAGGGAATCCAGGAGCACTGGGGGGGTTACACACAGAGGGGCCTGGGCAACATTGGGAAACGTATGGTGCACAAGGAGGATGATGAGTGCGGTGGGGGGAAATGACTGGAATCGATCCTCTGTATGGTTCTCTCTGCAGCAGCTGAACGCCAGCAGGAGGAAGAGGAGAAGAAGTCAGTCTTCAGCTGCTGCAGAGAGAGCCACACCCTCTCTACACACATCCAATTTACCCAGCTGCCTGGGCCCCCTGCTGGCCTGGACCCCGTACAGGAAGACTGGTGGTACCCCCTTATCTACGGTCCTGCATGACAGCACAGTGTGGTCAGTTCTCTAGCTGTGGTGGGAGCTAATTCAATGATCACACTTATCCTGACAGTACGCCCCCCCCCCCTCACAACCACTTCCCAGGAACACTAGTGTACTGCTGTTTCTCCTCCCCCAGCTCAGAACAGAGGATATGTGATCACTTATAAAAGAAAGGAGGAAAAGGTATTTACATACTTTTTTGTATCTATACACAAATGTTTTGACTTTCATTTCTATTTTAACCACCTCCTGCCCACCTAAGGAAATGATGGGAGAGCGGCGGATCTCTCGTTCTGGGAGGACGTCATATGATGCCTTCCCACTATAGCTGAGCATGCACACCCCCGGGGGAACACGGTGCGGCGATCAGTGGTGCACTGTGTCCCTGGGAAACAGTGGATCACCGATCGCAGTAAAGAGCTGATGACGTAGGTTCTATCATGTGATAAGCTGTGTGCAATCACAGCTGATCGCATATAAATAGGAAATGCCAGGTTATCGGCAGTCCTCTCCTCACAGCACATGAGGAGAGGAGAGCCAGTAAGCGTCTTTCCTCAGAGGGGATATGTACACTGAACACCAGGGCACTGATTATCAGTGTAGCCCCATCAGTGCCACCTATCAGTGCCTATAATTGCGACCTGAGAGTGCCCATCAATGCCACATACAAGTGCCCATCAGTGCAGATCAATGTCAACTATTAGTGCCAGCCAGTGCCACCTATCAATGCCCCTCAGTGCTGTCTAACAGTTCCAATCAGTGCCACGTATCCGTGCCAGTCAGTGTCACCTATAAGTGCCAATCAGTGCCGCCAGTCAGTGCCATATAGAAGTGCTGACTTTCAGTGCCCATCAGTGATGTCTGTCAATGCCCTTTAGTGTCGCCTATCAGTGCTTCCTCACCAGTGCCACCTATCAGTGCCCATCTGTACAGCCTATCAGTGCCCATCACTGCAGCCTCATTTGCGCACATCAGTGAAGGAGAAAAATGCCTTATTTACAAAATTTTATAACAGAAACAAAAATGTTCCGACTTTTTTGATTTGTTTAGCAAAAAATAAAAAACCAGAGGTGAATACCACCAAAAGAAAGCTCTATCTCAGGAAATGCAAAAAACTTTGTTTGGGTGCAGTGTTGCATGACCGCGCAATTGTCTTTCAAAGTGCGACAGCGCTGAAAGCTGAAAATTGGCCTGGGCAGGAAGGGGGTGAAAGTGCCCGGTAGGCAAGGGGTTAAACTGAATGGGTTCTTTTACAAGGTGAGGATTCACATATACTTGAAGTCTAGGATCACACCTGTGCGGCTATGCGATCTGCAGTTTACGCGAGCACCACTAAGCGAGCACCACAGTCCATACATTTGAATGGGCTGCCGTGCTTCCTGAAATGTAAGGAAAAGGTCCGTGCGGATTTTTAGAAATTGCAGCCCGCACCGGAATTGCAAGTACAGTGCTGTTCCCAGTGCCGGAACGATTTCCAGCATGCGGGTGCCATTGGTTTTACTGGCACCCGCATACAGCTCCTACGTTTTTCTGGTTGTGTCTGTGGGCACAGGCGGTAATGTGAGCCTAGCCTTAAGAAGGGGAAACAAAACAGGTAATATCGGTACTGAACACATAGCCAATATGTAACATGTGGTTCCCCCCAACAGGGCCGTGGATAAGGGGGTAACACCAGTCCTCTTGTACAGGGCCCAGGCCAGCAAGGGGGCCCAGGCAGCTGGGTGAATTGGATGTAGGCATGGAAGGTGATCGGCATATCAGGGCAATTACTGGAACCGATCCCCTGTATGGATCTCTCTGCAGCAGCTGAAAGCCGGCTTCTTCTCCTCTCCCTCCCGCTGGCTTTTAGGTGCTGCAGAGAGAGCCATACAGGGGATCGGTTCCAGTAATTGCCCCTCGATGCACCCATCCCCCTCCTTGTGCACCATATGTTTCCCCCTGCTGCCAAAGCCCCCCTGTGTACCCCCCCTCCCCCCTGCATTGTTCCGGCTTCCCTCCTCTCTTTTCCACCAGTATCTACAAGCACACAATAGGATCCGTCAGGATGAAGAGTGGGAGAAGGGTCCGGGAAATATGCCACATTAACCAGCCTCTTCCTTTTCAGAATGAACACAGTGGGGTTGATTTACTAAAACTGGAGAATGCTAAATCTGGTGCAGTTGTGCCTGGGAGCCAATCCGATTCTAACTTCAGCTTGTTCAGTTATGACAAGAAAACCTCAAAGCTGATTGGTTTCTATGCACAGCTGACCCAGATTTTGCACTCTCCAGTTTTAGTAAATCAACCCCATTGAGTGATCGGTACTGATCGCTCACTGTGTTCATTCATGACTGACGCTTAGTAAACTGTGTTTTTTTTTTGGAAAGGGAGGGGGCTGTCAAGGTTGGCTTTATGGGGCCCTGTAGCTTCTAACAGCAGCCCTGCCCCCCAAACTCAGGATGTGATTCTTACTGAAGCAACAGAGGGGCAATGGAATGGAAAAGAGGAGAAGGCGGGGGGTGGGGGGGGTAATTTTTATACATTACTATCAGAATAAAAGTAAACACTGTGTTATGGCCTCAACTAAGAAATGGAAACACAAGTGTATCAATAGGCAACCTCTGACATACAGGGCCCCTTGCATACAGGGCAGATCTGATTGCTCAGCAGGGGATGTCTCCACTGATCCCCGCTGGTCACGTGGATGACAGGTCTGTGTCTGCTCCGCTGCTGCAGAGGGGACACAGACACTGTCATCCAATCCAATCCGCCAGATGGATGGGGAACGGATCCCCATCGGTCTGTTTTTAGCCTACGGGATCGGATGCTGGTGTCATTGGACACCTGCTGGTCCATAGATGGTACGAGCAGGTGGACTGACCATTTGGAAACTCGGGCACTGCCCAAGGGCCCGGGGTCAATAGGGGGCCCCATGAGATGCCCGTTACCTTTTTCATAGGCTCTTTTGAGTTTGGGCAAGGACACAGGGGCCCCATGATCCCTTACTGCCCGGGGGCCCCATGAGTTGTCAGTCCGCCCCTGGACAGGTGGACATGATTTGACCGCCAGTGTGAAAGGGTACTAATACCTTATCTTGGAAAGGGGGGGGGGGGTTGTTATGCTCTATGGGCAGCACAGTGGCTAAGTGGTTAGCACCTAGCAGCAGTAGAGCCGGTGGTTTGAATCCCAACCACGGCACCACCTGTCTGGAGCCTGCGTGGGTTTCCTCTGGGTACTCCTGTTTCCTCACACACTCCAAAGACATGTTGGCAGGTAAATTGTCTCTAGTATATGAATGTGGGTCAGGGACCTTAGATTGTCAGAATGAGGGACTGATGTGCAATTTATGTAAATTGATGGCACTATGTAAGTACCTGTAATAAAATAAAATCTCGCACCATAACTATTGCAGGGCTGGTTCACACTATAGAAATGCGTTGCATATAGCAGGGCCCTCGATCCCCTCATGTTTTGCATTGTATTGGTATTGTTCTGTCACATGTTCTGTCCCCCTTTGTAATGTACAGCGCTGAGCGAACTATTGGCGCTTTATAAATACTGTATAATAATAATAATATGCTTTTTTTCCTCCTGTTTTGGGTCATTTGGGGTCTAGTGCATTTTTGATGCATTCCAGTGAGGTTTTTTTTAATGAATTCCCGTGCATTTTTTTAATGCGTTTTACCGTGTTCCAGTACAGTCCCGTGTAGGAAAAATGCAGCCTGTTTTTTTTTTTTTTTTTTGACGCACTGGAAGTGCAAGCCCTGGTGTGACCCCTGCCATTGACAACCAGGTAAACCTACTTTCTGTGCGTTTTGGATTCAGAAAAAAAAAAAAGCGCTCTTGGCTGCATGTGGTGTGAATACGCTCTCACGGCAGCCGGCAAACACTTCCTATGATTGGCAGGCGATCCCAAGAGCGTCTGCAGCAGCTGCGTGGCCTCCTGTGCCCTCTCTATAAATACTGCCCAAATGTCAGGGACTGCTAACTGGGTCAGCCAGCCTTCCCCCATCCAGGATGCCCCCCCAAGTACATGATGCCACCCATTGCCCCTGGCACAGGACATGCCTTTTCATTGATGACCACACCAAGCGCAACAAAAGAAAAAAAATTAAATAAATTAAAATATATATATATATAGATAAGCTGCCATGCTTTTTGCCCAGACAGACAGAAGGGAGCTTTGCCTGCCCTCCCCCCAGCCCAGCCCTCATTGGCTAGGCTGCTTTGTCTTAGGGGAGCTGAGTGCCCCCTCCCTTTGTGCGAGGCAGCTGCAGCACATTTGAATGTATAGAGGGGGGATTTGAAGGGACCATTTGCGATGGGCCATCTGTCTGGCAGGCAGCAGCAGCAGCAGTAGCAGCGATCAGAGCCCAGCGTCAGCGCAGCCCGACCCCCCTCCGACATCGCACAGCCATCGGCAGCCCCCAGCAAGCAGCGCCCGCTCTGCCAGCATGGTGCTCGTACACGTCGGCTACCTTGTGCTTCCAGTCTTCGGCTCGGTACGGAACCGAGGTACGGTGCTGGTGGAGGGAAGGAGGATGGGGGGGGGGGGGGAGGGGGTGATGGCTCTGCAATGAATGCCTTGCTGGTGTGATTGCTTGACACAAGAGGGAGGGGGCTGCTTTGTAATCTGCCAGAGCCTGGAGGATTGCAATGCAATGGTTTGCAACAAAAAAAAAAAAACAAATTTGTAAACCATTCTATAAATATATATATATTACAGTACCATTGCAACTGTAATTCAATGGTTTGCGAAAAAAAAAATTGTAAACCATTCTATAAAAATTTATATTGCAATGCCATTGCAACTGTAAAGGAATGGTTTCCAAAAAAAACAAAAAAACAAATGTAAACCATTCTATAAATATTTATATTGCAATAACATTGCAACAGTAATTCAATGGTTTGCAAAAAAAAAATAAAATGTAAACCTTTCTATAAATAAATGTGTATTGCAATACCATCGACACTGTAATGGAATGGTTTGCAAAAAAAATAAATAATTGTAAGCCATTATTTATATATATATATATATATATATATATATATATACTATTGCAACTGTAATGGAACGGCTTGCAAAAAAAAATAATTTAAACCATCCCATATATATATATATATATATATATATATATATATATATATATATATATAGCAATACTATTGCAACTGTAATAGAATGATTTGCAAAAAAACCCAAAAAAAAATGTAAACCATTCCATATATATATATATATATGGAATGGTTTACATTTTCTTTTGTTTATTTTATATATATATATATATATATATATATATATGTTTTGTTTTATATATATATATCAGTACTATTGCAACTGTAATGGAATGGTTTGCAAAAAAAAACTGTAAACCATTCCATATATGTATATATATATATATATATATATGGAATGGTTTACATTTTCTTTTGTTTATTTTATATATATATATATATATATATATATGTTTTGTTTTATATATATATATATATATATATATATATATATATCTCAATACTATTGCAACTGTAATGGATTGGTTTGTAAAAAAAAAAATTGTAAACCATTCCATATATATTTATATATATATATTATATAGCAACACTATTGCAATTGTAATGGAATGGTTTGCAAAAAAAAAATGTAAATATATATAAAAAAAAAATTAATATATACAAATGTATATATATTTATAGAATGGTTTACAATTTTTTTTTTTTGCAAACCATTCAACTGCAATGATTTTTTAATATTTATATATGGAATAAATAACATATTGCAATACCTTTGCAACTCTGGCATATTGCAAATCAAGCCTGACTTCTATACTCCCCCCCCTCTCTCTTCATATATATATGTATATATAATGATCACTTGCAGTAGTGACTATAGCTCAGTGGAATGTGTATTCTGTAGATGATGATGTGCTGGGTTGCCATCTGTCTATACATTTATTAGCAGAACAGCCTTCAGGAGAAGAAGCAATGCTATGTGTCTGTATTTGTTGGTATTCCATGCAATGCTGGTCTTTTATTTAGATTATACTCCTAGGCAGCCTCTTTTCTATAGCTGAGGCAGGATCTCTTTTTTTTTTTTTTGCCATACTGACTTTTTTTTTTGCAATGTCAGAATAACATATTATCATTCTATAGATCTGATTTTTATCCTTTGCCGTTGCTGACTTTTTTTTGATAGTGTCAGTATATTATAACCCTATTATCCTATAAATCTTATTTGTATCCTTTGCTATGCTGACTTCTTACAATGTCAGTATAGAATAATCATATCATCCTATTCAACCTTTTTTTATCCTTTGCAATACTGACTTTCTATGGTGTCAGTATAACCTAGCTGTATCATCCTATAGATCTAATTTCTGACCCTACGGCCATGCTGACCATTATTATTCAATATATCTTATAATAATCCTTTGCCATTCTGATTTCTTACAATGTTAGTATACAATAATCATATCATTCTACAGATCTTATTTTTTTTTTTTTAATCTTTTGCCATACTGGCCGTTTACAGTGTCAGTATAACCCAGCCCACTTTTTCTATAGATTTTGTTTTTACACATTTCCATACTGACCTTTTACTGAGTCAGTGTAACATAGCATATCATTCTATAAAGCCTATTTCTATGATTGACCATACTGTCTTTCTACAGTATCTTATATTATTGCCTTATCCTCTAGCTCTATTTGTATGCTTTGCTATACAGACTCTCTACTAAGTCAGGATTGTTCTGTGACCCTTATATTTAGGCTTGGCCATGCTGACTTTCTACAGTGTCAGTATATTAATGCCTTATTATATAGATCTAGCTGTATGCTTTGCTATACAGACTCTCTACGAAGTCAGTATCATTCTGTACACCTCATTTTTATGTTTGGCCATACTGACTTTACTATGTCAGGATTGTTCTATAAATCTAATTTTTATTCTTGGCCATACTGACTTTACTATGTCAGGATTGTTCTGTGAACCTTATATTTAGGCTTGGCCATGCTGACTTTCTACAGTGTCAGTATATTAATCCCTTATTTTCTAGATCTATCTGTATGCTTTGCCATAATGACTCTCTACAAAGTCAGTATCATCATGTAAAGCTAATTTTTTATTCTTGGCCATGCTGATTTTACTATGTCAGGATTGTTCTGTGAACCTTATATTTAGGCTTAGCCATGCTGACTTTCTAAAGTGTCAGTATATTAATGCCTTATTATCTAGATCTAGCTGTATGCATTGCTATACAGACTCTCTATGAAGTCAGTATCTTTCTGTACACCTAATTTTTATTCTTGGCCTTATTGACTTTACTAAGTCAGGATCATTCTGTGAACCTTATATTTAGGCTTGGCCATGCTGACTTTCTACAGTGTCAGTATATTAATGTCTTATTTTCAATATCTAGCTGTATGTTTTGCTATACTGACTCTCTACGAAGTCAGTATCATTCTGTACACCTCATTTTTTATTCTTGGCCATACTGATTTTACTAAGTCAGGATCGATCTGTGGACCTTATATTTAGGCTTGGCCATGCTGACTTTCTACAGTGTCAGTATATTAATGCCTTATTATGTAGATCTAGCTGTATGCTTTGCTATACAGACTCAATACGAAGTCAGTATCATCATGTAAACCTCATTTTTTATTCTTGGCCATGCTGATTTTACTATGTCAGGATTGTCCTACAAATCTCATTTTTATTCTTGGCCTTATTGACTTTACTATGTCAGGATTGTACTGTGAACCTTATATTTAGGCTTGGCCATGCTGACTTTCTACAGTGTCAGTATAGCAAAGCATACAGCTAGATCTATATAATAAGGCATTAATATACTGACACTGTAGAAAGTCAGCATGGCCAAGCCTAAAGTTCACAGAACAATCCTGACTTAGTAAAATCAGCATGGCCAAGAATAAAAAAAATTAGGTTTACAGAATGATACTGACTTCGTAGAGAGAGTCTGTATAGCAAAGCATACAGATAGATCTAGAAAATAATCCATTAATATACTGTCTCTCTACCAGGGGTGGACTGACAACTCATGGGGCCCCCGGGCAATAGGGGATCATGGGGCCCCTGTGTCCTTGCCAAAACTCAAAAAAGCCTATGAAAAAGGTACCAGGGGCATCTCATGGGGCCCCCTACTGACCCCGGGCCCTTGGGCAGTGTCCGAATTTCCAAATGGTCAGTCTGCCCCTGCTTTCTGCAAAGTCAGTATCATTCTGTAAACCTAATTTGTTTATTCTTGGCCATACTGACTTTATTATGTCAGGATTGCTCTGTGAACCTTATATTTAGGCTTGGCCATGCTGACTTTCTACAGTGTCAGTATATTAATGCCTTATTATATAGATCTAGCTGTATGCTTTGCTATACTGACTCCCTACGAAGTCAGTATCATCCTGTACACCTCATTTTTTATTCTTGGCCATACTGATTTTACTAAGTCAGGATCGATCTGTGGACCTTATATTTAGGCTTGGCCATGCTGACTTTCTACAGTGTCAGTATATTAATGCCATATTATATAGATCTAGCTGTATGCTTTGCTATACTGACTCCCTACGAAGTCAGTATCATTCTGTACATCTAATTTTTTATTCTTGGCCATACTGACTTTACTATGTCAGAATTGTTCTTTGAAGCTTATATTTAGGCTTGGCCATACTGACTTTACTATGTCAGGCTCGTTCTATGAATCTAATGTTTATCCCTTGCTATACTGACTTTCTACAGTTTCAGTATGTCATAGCCACATTCTTCTACTTAGCCAGACTGACTCCCTACTAGGTCAGTATCATTCTATAAATCAGATTTGTATCCTTTGTCATACTGGCTTTCTATGGTGTCAGTGTAACCTAGCTGGATCATCCTATAGATCTCATTTATGACCCTATGACCATGCTGACTTCATGCCATGTCAGTATACGGTTGTCATGCCATTGTATGGCTCTGCCTATATTGTTAGTGTGCCCAGCGGTCGACCGCCCAGTCATTTACGAACAGTCAAAAAAAATTTAGATCGAGGCTGTGCGTGAAAAGAAAACGCCTGTAAAGATTCCTGTCATTGTCCTAATCACACGCTAACCGTGAATGTGGTCTTTGGTGGTCACCTCCTAGTTCTTTTATAGGACACGCAGCGTGCTAGCATGATGCCAGCCTGCCAGGGCATTGCTTCCGTCACACACAATGGTGAAGCGCTGATACATAGTATCAGTGTAATTGGCACAGTGTCAGTAATCACATTAACAATCCAGGATGGCGGGTAGCGTGTGTGAATACTTCGGAGCTGTCCATAGGGGGGGGGGGGGGGGGGGGTTCAGGCACCAGTCTGTAAAAAAAAAATTAAAAAAAGGATTTTAAGTTTTTAGAATGGCAGACCATATTAATGTGATGGAGATCAGATCCCTGTATGTCAATCAGCCCCGGATCCTCCCCAATCTCAGCTGCTATTCCATCAGCAGCCAGCATTCCCTTGCAGATGGGGCTGCTGCATACAAAGGGTTAAGTGATCACAAAGGAGGAAGGGGGGGCCCGGTGACAATCTTCCAGGGGGGGGGGGGGGTGTTGTTATGATCCATCATATGGTTTAGTATATTTTAGCTTGGAAAAGCCTAGCGCATACATCAAACCTCTGACAACCTGACATTTTGTAGGCATTGCACACTTACTTGTATATTTCTTTGGAATCAGATAGCATTAGAGCCAGCTAGGCCCTGGGAGGATTTGAGATCTCTTGTTTGCCATGCTGCTGTTAGCTGTCAAAGCATCTAAAAAAAAAAAGGAGCTCAGATAAGGACCAGATGGATGTGGACCCATTAGAAGTAGGAATGTGCATCTGGTTGGGGGCTGGTGGTGGTGGTGGTGGGGTGGCATGGTTGTGTATGTGTCCTATCTCTATATATGCTGCTCCTAAGGTTTGACACTGACTAGATCTCCTCCACACAGTAACGGGAGTAAGCTTACCCTTCCTTTTGCTGACGAGGTCAAAGAATCGCAGCTTCTCTATGATCCCTTGGCCTCTACAGACAGGGGAACACCAGGTGATGCAATACTAAAAAAAAACAAAAAAACATTTTTATAAAAAGGCATCTATTAAAAAAAAAAATGTCTATCTTGACGATGAGATATTACATTTTGCATTTATCAATTGTTTTTTTTTTTTCCTCCATTGTGTAGCACAGTGAGTGACCCAACATGCTGCTCTGTGGTGTGACTCCCCTCTGCATTTACCTGTACTGTGACATCCCCTCTTAACCATTTCCTGTTTCCATCTGAAGAAAACATTGGTCTTTTATTTAAGCTGCGGTATCCCCTTCTGTCATGGCTGCTTGTCCTTTTATTTCTTTGTTTATGGGGAGGGGGGGGGGCAAAAAAAAAAATGGTTTACTTTTGCCGTTAACCCCTTGTGTTTGCATGCAGATGCAATTAAGCCCTCCTTTTCTATGCTTCGATGATGCCATCTGGTCACCGTCTCATGATTACAAACCGCTAGGATGGTATTTGTAATTTAGTAACCTTTTTTTTTTTTCTTGTTTCCTCTGCAACTGCATCGTCACTTTTCACTAATAAGCACTAATATTAGCCAATGCTCTGCAGCACCCAGGATCCTAAATAGTTACCATTTCCTGCATACAACAGCCAAATCTTGGGTGCCAATCAATTATTAAAAAAAAAAAAAAAAAGAAAAAATATCACAACCCCTTCTAAAAGGGTAGCCCTGCTATAAGAGGATACTAACGCTTAAAAAAAATGAAATTTCTAAAAAAAAAACATTTTTTCTTGTTAAAAAAAAAACTGTAGAGAATGTAACCCTGAATCTATTTTTCTTTGTAGTCTCATTGTAGTAACATAGATAGAGCTGTAGATTTTAAAAGCCATTTTCTGTATCTTCATCTTGTTTAGCCAAGTACATTGCACTGTAAATTCCTGTTAAGTGGATTCCATTTGCTCTTTGGGGAGGCAAGGCCTCAATCCAAGAATTTCTTTTTTTACCCAATCAGCACGAAACAATCATAAAAAAAAAAATAAATGTATATATATATATATCTTATTTTTATCTAAAACTAAAAAAATTAAATGTTACTATAAAGGGGTTCCATTTTGGCATTTTATTTTCACTGTCTACCTCCATGTAACAATAGCATGCGAGAACCCGAAGCAACTCCATGTTGTTTGGTGATTCCATTGTTCTAAAGTGCTGTTAACGCTTTAAAAAAAAAAAAAAATTATTCCAGTTTAATAGCAAATGGATGTCCGTTTAACAGGGATACTTCTTTTTTTCTGCTGTGCTATAAAGACGACTACTTCCTGTTCTTATTTTCGTGGGTAATGTTCTGTATC